>NC_053027.1:339824082-339886197 GCF_003073215.2 Triticum urartu | reverse complement strand
CTCTCTCTCTCTCTCTACTGCGTGGTACAAGGTCAGCATCAGCTAATGCCGACTGTCTCATGGAGGAAAACGACCATGCACCTGATCACGACAGATTCTTAAATTACATGTACACGTGTAATGTCACCGTGCGTACGTATGCTGGCTAGTAGCTAGCTTCAATTCACCCAATCAATATTCAATACAATGCAACGGTCATTGGGTGGTTTACGTACAAATACTATTTTTTGCTTATTTTGATGACCCCTGATACGAAAAAGATAAAAGGAGTTTAGAAATTGTTAAAAATATTTTACGGGAGAAATTGTTAAATTTAGATATAAGACTCTAGAATATACGATTCGAAGCATTTACAACCAGAGTTGGTAAATCCATATGTCCATGGACGTGCTCATCTACAACCGGAGCAGTGGCGGAGCCAGGAATTTGCTGCTGGGTATTCTTTTAAAAAGGATTATGCCAAAGCAACACAATAGAACAATAAATATACAGCAAGATGAGAACATTAATGACTCAATGACCATACATTGATAATAGTAGCAAAATATCATTGTGGCAATATCTCTAACAATTAAGAAAAAATACAAATAGCAAAGGAAATTACAATATAACTTTACGATTCCCTTTCTGGAAGAGATTGATGACATCCTCATCTTTCACTTGCCCGAAGAATTCTCTCTCAACGAATGTAACCAAGCAATTGTTCAAATATTCATCACCCATTTTGTTTCTTAGTGAATTCTTCACGTATTTCATCGAGGAAAATACCCTCTCAATGCTAGAAGTGGCTACAGGAAGAATGAGAACCAACTTAAGAAGTTTGTAAACAATATAATATTGTTCATCCTTTCTTGTCTCAACCATCAAATCTGAAAGCTCACATAGATTCTTCAACTTGCTAAACCTTTTATCCTTACGCACATGAGAAATGAACATGCTTAATTGCCATGGAAGTCTTGACAATTCATCATTTGTGAAATCCTTAGCATAAAACTTTCTAGCAAGCCTAACCAACTTCTCTTTATCATAAGCAGCAAATGAATTACGTGGACTGAATGCTGCCATGCAAGTAAGTAGTTCAGTGTTTACCCCATCAAATCTTGCATTCAGCTCTTGAAGTTGCCTATCAATGACACCCACAAACATTTCAACCTTGAAACGTTGGTAATTCTTTGCGCCATTGAAGAACCCTCTTCTTGGTCTCCCAGCAGGATAGTAAGGAGCCTCCATGTCAACAACTTCGATCTTGTGCTTTACACAAAAGAAGTGACATTTTCAAGAAAATCATTCCACCCTTCATCTTCTCGCAAGCATTGCAAGTGCAGCTTTGTGAGATCAACAATCTCCATAGCATTAACAATATCTTGATCTTTCTTTTGCAAAGCTCTACTCAAGTCATCGGTGTATTCAAATATTTCTTGCATCAAGTGTGCCATGAAAACAAATTCAAATGTCCGAAATGATGTCAACATAGTCATTGCTGCTACTGCCTCTGTGCCATTATACTCTTTTGCAATCCTTATTAGAACACGCCTTATTGCCGGATACATAGAGATAACATGGTTGACAGTCTTGTAGTGAGAGCCCCAATGAGTATCACATGGCCTTCCAATACCCATTTCTTGATTCAAACCCGTCCCGGTTTCTACTTCTTCCAACTCTAATGCAGCAATAAGTTCCTCCACTTGAACTATTTGAAGCATTCTCATCTTTTTACAAGAAAAGCCTAGAACATTTAGCAAACATGCCAGCTGTTGAAAGAACCAATTACAATCACCACTCTCCTTTGCAACAGCAACAAGAGTTAATTGTAGTTGATGGGTAAAGCAATGGACATAATAGGCACGAGGAGACTCATCCATAATTAGTTTCTTCAGGCCATTAGCATTACCTTTCATATTACTAGCCCCATCATATCCTTGCCCACGGACCATTGCAAAGCTCAAATTGTATGTCATAAGCATGTCCTCAATTGCAGCTTTAAGTGTCAAAGAGGAAGTGTCTTCAACATGGGCAAGACCAAGAAATCTCACAACTGTCCTTCCTTTCTTATCCACATAACGCAAGCAAACAACTAGTTGTTCATTCTGGTACATATCACTAGACTCATCTGCAAGTACTGCAAAATGACCGCCATCAAGATCTTCAATGACTAGTTTAGTAGTCAGCTGGGCACAACATTTGATCAACTCTTGTTGTATATCATGGCAAGTCATCTTACAATTTTGTGGAGCATTCTTTAGAACCACCCTATCAACCTCTTCAAAGTTTCCTGCTAGCCAATTTAAAAGCACAAGGAAATTTCCTTTATTTAGTGAGTCGTCACTTTCATCATGTCCTCTAAATGCCAAACCTTGGTGCAATAGGAATCTTAAACACTTGAGTGTCCATGTCACATAGAGCTTATATAGAACCTTTTACTGTGTGGTGTTTGAAGCAATGGACTCCCTAATTGATGTTGTAGGTGTAGTGAACATATCATACTTTTCTTGAGCTTCAACGTGAGCACTACTAACAGCACCAATATGCCTCTTCAATCTAGCTTTCAATTTCCAATTATTAAACCCACCGTTCACAAATGCATCTTCTCCAGGAATTTTTGTTTTATCCTTGAACAAGTAGCAAACAAAGCAGAAAGCAGCATCTTCTTGCACACTATACTCAAGCCACTTATGATCCTTAAACCAAGTAGGGCAAAAGCGACGGGGATGTCCACTAAAATCTCTGATCTCAAACTTATGATCCTTTGGTTGACAAGCACCCAAGTCAATGTATCTCCTTCTAACTCTATCTTGGTCATTGGCATGATACGAAGATATGGGAAGTCGCTTGCCGGGATCACGTTCCAGAGCTGCCAAATCTGCTTCAAATTGGGGCATTGATTCATCATCTGCATCGACCACTTCATCATCTTCTACAATTGGAGTTGTCTCCCTCTCCGGTTGCGGAGCTTCGTCATCAATGCCATGTCTTTGCACTAGTGTTAGCTGCAGATTGCTCTCAACCTCAACGGAAAGAGAAGTTGGTGTGGATGTAGAAGTTATTTTCCTTGTATTTGAAGATTTGTCCCACATTTCAAATATGCTAACATCCTTCTTCATCTGCATGACAATCACATAAACAAAATAGAAATCAGTGGCCGTGACAATGTGGCATGGCCTAATGTACATGGGACGAACACTTCAATTTTCTTAGTAAGCAAGAAATGAATCACATAGTAAAGGAAGTTATTGCAATTTCAGTTTACTGCATTTAAATTTACAAGCACTCACTAAATAATCTACAGATTTGTTAGAAACAGAGGGAAAGAAACAGAGGAAGTGAGGAACCGAGGCCGGACCTGCTGCCTGCTGCTGCTGGACGGCGCTGTCGCTGGACCTGCTGCTGCTGGACGGCGCTGAACCGAGGCCGGACTGTCGACGGAGGGCGCTGCCGGCAGCCGCCGCGCTGGGGAAGCCGGAGGCGGACTCACTGGCGGCCTGGCGCCTGGCGGAGCTGCGGAGGATTGGAGGAGAGGGACGGACAGAGGGGAGGGGAGCTGGGGAGGGAGATGGCCGGAGTGGAGGGGAGGAACTGAGGGAGAGGCGAGAGGAGAAGGCTGGCTGCCGGACCAGAATCGCTCGCCGCCGCTGCTGGAGTGTAACGCCCCGAGACCGATGTGCCAGTTGTCGTTCAGTTATTCGCTTTTGTTGCCTTGTCATTGCTTGCGTGTCATGCATTGCATATCATGTCATCATGCGCATTTCATTTGCATGCGTGTTCGTCTCATGCATCCGAGCTTTTTCCCCATTGTCCGTTTCGCAATCCGGCGCTTCGTTCTCCTTCGGTGGTCATTTCTACCTTTCTTTTGTGTGTGGGCATTAAACATTTCCGGATTGGACCGGGACTTGCCAAGCGGCCTTGATTTACTACCGGTAGACCGCCTGTCAAGTTTCGTACCATTTGGACTTCGTTTGATACTCCAAAGGTTAACCGAGGGACCGAGAAGGCCTCGTGTGTGTTGCATCCCAACACCCTTCCATTTTGGCCCAAAACCCACCTAACTCTGCTCCATCATCTCGGTCGCTCGATCACGATCGCGTGGCCGAAAACCGCACCTCATTTGGAGCTTCCTAGCTCCCTCTACCTATAAAAGGGCACCCCTCCCCGAAATTTCGGATCATTTCACAGTCTAAACCCTAGATCCACTCCTCCCCGCGCCGCCGGACTTGTCCGTCCCGCCGTTGGACGTGTCCAGCGCCGCTGCCTCGTCATCCCGACCAATCAGAGGCCGACACCTCAGCCGGCCACCGCCCTCGTCCAACCCGCGCGCGCCACATGGCACCGCGCTGCCCCACTTCGCCGCCGGCCCGCGGGACCCAAATCGGGCCCGCGCGAGCCCATCTCGTCGCCGCCGCCTACCCGCGGTCTCCCGCTCGTGCCACGCCGCCTCAGGAGCTGCGCCACCGCAGATTCCCATCACCGGCCGCCGCGCCTCCCCGACGCCGGCAACCCTCGCCGGTGACCCTCGCAGTTCACTGCCGCGCGTCCTCCCTCGACTTCAAGTTCGCCGCCCACCTGCCGGAGTCCTCCGCCCTGCGGCCGCCCGGATCCGGCGCTGGCCGATCGGATCTCACCTGACGCCGCTTCTCTCCAAGTTCGCCGCCGGCCATCGTCGCCATGGGCGCCACCGTCACCCTGCCTCGATCCGACCGGGTCGCTCCGCGTCAGTCCCCGTGGGTCGCGTCCTGCGCGAGACCCAGCGCCAGCCCCTCCTCTCTGCTGGGCCGCCGTGCCAGATCCGGCCCAGATGCGAGGCCCAGCCGGCCTCCTCCCCGCCGTGGCCTCCCAGGCCCAGCGTGCCGTCCCCACCTTCGGTCCAGATCCGCACCGCGCCAGCCCAGCCGGCCTCGCCTCGGCCTCCTTCCTCCTCTGCTGGGCCAGGCCCAAGGGTGAGCCGACCCCAGCGCCCCCTCCTCTATTTTTCTTCCTCGCTGTTGGGCTTACCTCAGATTCGGCCCGTGATGTGTTTTTTTTCAGCGCCTGGGATTTTTCCTATTATTCCTGAGACAACAGTTTTGCAGTATAGTCCCCCTAGTTCATGCATTTAATAACTCACAAATGGTGCATCGGATTAAAATGATTTATATATGAAACTTGCTCAGAATTTTGTGTAGACTAATAATATCAAACTTTCATCCATGTTTAAAAATATTTAAGATGTTGTTTGCATTAATTTGCTCCTATGCCATGCTAAAATGATTTAATTCATAACTAATTAACCGTAACTCCGATTTTAATAAACTTTATATGTAAATGGGGTAGAATTTTGCATAGTTTAACATGTTGGCCTTAATTTGCATGTTTAACAACTCTAAAATAATATTTAGGGCAGAACAGTACCAAACCTTAAATTATGCATATGAGGATTTTTTTGGAATTGTTGTTCGTTGCTTCCGGCCTCATTTAAATTTTCCTAGATAGGTAGTTTTGTTGTGCTTCACCTCTTGCCATGTTAATCAACATTTAATATTGTTGGGGTACATAAACGAGAGAGAACTAACTAATTGATGTGGTGTTTCGTCAATATGCAACCCGTTGCATATTGAGCTCCACTAATTTGTAGGATTGTTTGTGCCCTTGCCATGCCATGCTTCATTAAACCGGACATGCATCATACTCATTTGTGCATCATGCCATGTTGATGTGTTGGTTGTTTACTATGTTGTGTGCTTCTTTTTCCGGTGATTGCTTCTTCGGGTTGGTTCCGATAACGTCGCGTTTGTGAGGATCCGTTCAACTACGTCCGTTTGTCTTCTTCATGGACTCGTTCTTCTTCCTTGCGGGATCTCAGGCAAGATGATCATACCCTCGAAATCACTACTATCTTTGCTATGCTAGTTTGCTCGCTCTTTTGCTATGCCAATGCTACGATGCCTACCATTTGCTTGTCAGCCTCCCAATTGCCATGTCAAGCCCCTACCCACCTCGTCCTAGCAAACCGTTGATTGGCTATGTTACCGCTTTGCTCAGTCCTTCTTATAGCGTTGCTAGTTGCAGGTGAAGATTGGAGGCCGTTCCTTGTTGGAACATTTACTTACTTGTTGGGATATCACAATATATCTTATTTAATTAATGCATCTATATACTTGGTAAAGGGTGGAAGGCTCGGCCTTATGCCTGGTGTTTTGTTCCACTCTTGCCGCCCTAGTTTTCCGTCATATCGGCGTTATGTTCCCGGATTTTGCGTCCCTTACGCGGTTGGGCTATAATGGGAACCCCTTGACAGTTCGCCTTAAGTAAAGCTTTTCCAGCAATGCCCAACATTGGTTTTACCATTTGCCACCTAGCCTTTTCTTTTCCCTTGGGGGTCGCGCGCCCAAGGGTCATCATTATTTTACCCCCCCCCCCCGGGCCAGTGCTCCTCTGAGTGTTGGTCCGAACTGAGCTGCCTGCGGGGCCACCTCGGGGAAACTTGAGGGTTGGTTTTACTCGTAGCTAGTCTCATCTGAGTGTGCCCTGAGAAAGAGATATGTGCAGCTCCTATCGGGATTTGTCGGCACATTCGGGCGGTGTTGCTGGTTTAGTTTTACCCTGTCGAAATGTCTTGTTGTACCGGGATACCGAGTCTGATCGGAATGTCTCGGGTGGAGGTCTATTCCTTCGTTGACCGTGAGAGCTTGTGATGGGCTAAGTTGGGACACCCCTGCAGGGATTTGAACTTTCGAAAGCTGTGCCCGCGGTTATGGGCAGATGGGAATTTGTTAACGTCCGGTTGTAGAAAACCTAAACGTGACCTTAATTAAAATGAATCAACAGCGTGTGTAACCGTGACGGTCTCTTTCCGGCGGAGTCCGGGAAGTGAACACGGTTGTTGGAGTTATGCTTGACGTAGGTAGTCTAGGATCACTTCTTGATCATACTCTTATCGACCGTGCTTTGCCTTCTCTTCTCGCTCTCATTTGCGTATGTTAGCCACCATATATGCTAGTCGCTTGTTGCAGCTCCACCTCATACCTTTACCTTACCCATAAGCTTAAATAGTCTTGATCGCGAGGGTGCGAGATTGCTGAGTCCCCGTGGCTCACAGATACTTCAAAACCAGCTTGCAGGTGACGATGAGACCGTGCCGATGACGCAACCAAGCTCAAGAGGAGCTCGATGAAGATCGTGTCCTTTGTGTTGTTTCGTTCTAGTTGATCAGTAGTGGAGCCCAGTTGGGGTCGATCGGGGACCTTTGTCGCATTTGGGGTTCTTCTTTTATTTTGGTTCCGTAGTCGGACCATGAGTGTATTTGATTGATGTAATGTTTATTCATGTAATTGTGTGAAGTGGCGATTGTAAGCCAACTATGTATCTCTTTCCCTTATGTATTACATGGGTTGTGTGAAGATTACCTCACTTGCGACATATGCCTTCAATGCAATTATGTCTCTAAGTCGTGCCTCGACACGTGGGAGCTATAGTCGCATCGAGGGTGTTACACGGAGCCTCAGCTAGCGCTAGGTTAGGGAAAGCGGAAAGGGGATTCGGTCTGCTACTCGCGCATGAGACCAGACGCCTAGTCGCTCCTGTCTGCCGCCCCGCGTCGTTGTGTTTGGGATGGGCTGGGCCAAGTCAGTATATTGATATATGTAGTAATTTTTTTGCACAAAATTCCTTGGTATTCCAGGGAATACCCAGGAATACCCCCAGCTCCGCCATTGAACCGAAGTTAGGAAATCCGGGCCACTATACGTCCCGGGACACATCTGAACCTGTTCATGGAGAACATCGGGCATGTCCTCATTTGTCCTTCCGAACAACCATACTCCAAATATGTCAAACTTCATATCGAAGCAAATCCCCGCAGGCCCATCATATAGCACAAATTCATCATCAATCCGATGATACAAAATAAACACAATTCAACAATTTATTACATTTCAAAATAAAATTCAAGAATTCATACGTAGATATGCGATACACAAATGATTCAAACACCTTCATTGTTGTGATCGTTGATCTTCTTCTTCATAACTATCAACCATTTCTCGTCTTTTTATCCAAGAGACTAGTGTCCTACAATATGATCCTCGACTCCTCCGTCTCTCTCTCAAGGCTTAACTTCTCTCTCTGTCTCTCTCCCCCTCTCTCTCGCTCGCTGAATTTCGTCCAATGTACCGTCTTTTCAAGCTCCCATGTTGCAATCTTGTCTTACCTCTCCAATTCTATTTTGTCCTGCTCCAATGTTCAACCTCTCCCGGTCGAACTCCACCTTATCCTTTTGCACATGAAGATCTTGTACCTGTCCTCCTTAACCAACTTGGCAGGAAAATGCATGTCCAAGTGACGGACACATTATGCTTGTTGCGCCATCACACGCGATCCTGTCCTTCTCCCACTTGTTTACCATGACCTACCGGTTCCTCTTTGGCATGGTGGCTTGTATGCCCGCCCCATCATTTTCCTCTCCGTCATCATACAATCCAATTGATTGATTGGAGCTACCCATCGTTTTTCTTCATCTTCTTGGCGTCGTATTGGATGTCCTCAAGAAAAGTTTTCCACTTTGGCTTCCCATTCAGTCTCATCCAACAATGGGACAAAGTGAATGGCTTATTCTCGGTTTGTTGTTACAAAGCGGCTGCCAAAGTCTTCGATGCCCCTTTAGTTTCCGCCGACCACTTATTTTGAGGAAACCAACAAACTTGCTCACATTCTCTAGGATCGTGGACCATCTATGTTGGAGAGAGCACACACCACGTCACTAACAATTGGTTGTGGTGTTTTTTTCTCATGAATAAGTTTGTGATTTTTCCCAATATTTGATGCCTTTATGCTTTGTTTCACATACCGGATCGATGCCAATGTTCAACCAACTTTCAGCCAACAAAACATATTCGAACTGTGTGAATGCCAGAACTCTTGGCTTCACTACCATCTTTTTAGTGTGTGATGTTTACCCGACTTCAAACATAGGGGAGTCGGTATCCCCGGGTCAAATTACACTCTTGACCATTATTTGGTCTTACAATATGTGCTACCTCTTGAGCACTGCGTTGGTTTTCCCTTGAAGAGGAAAGGGTGATGCAGCAAAGTAGCGTAAGTATTTCCCTTAGTTTTTGAGAACCAAGGTATCAATCCAGTAGGAGGCTACGCGCGAGTCCCTCGTACCTGCACAAAGCAAATAACTCCTCGCAACCAACACGATAAGGGGTTGTAAATCCCTTCACGGTCACTTACGAGAGTGAGATCTGATAGATATGATAAGATAATATTTTTGGTATTTTTGTGATAAAGATGCAAAGTAATAAAAGCAAAGTAAAAAGCAAAGGAAATAACTAAGTATTGGAAAATTAATATGATGAAGATAGACCCGGGGGCCATAGGTTTCACTAGTGGCTTCTCTCAAGAGCATAGGTATTTTACGGTGGGTGAACGAATTACTGTTGAGCAATTGACAGAATTGAGCATAGTTATGAGAATATCTAGGTATGATCATGTATATAGGCATCACGTCCGAGACAAGTAGACCGACTCCTGCCTGCATCTACTACTATTACTCCACTCATCGACCGGTATCCAGCATGCATCTAGAGTATTAAGTTCATGAAAACAGAGTAACGCCTTAAGCAAGATGACATGATGTAGAGGGATAAATTCATGCAATATGATAAAAACCCCATCTTGTTATCCTCGATGGCAACAATACAATACGTGCCTTGCTGCCCCTACTGTCACTGGGAAAGGACACCACAAGATTGAACCCAAAGCTAAGCACTTCTCCCATTGCAAGAAAGATCAATCTAGTAGGCCAAACCAAACTGATAATTCGAAGAGACTTGCAAAGATAACCAATCATACATAAAAGAATTCAGAGAAGATTCAAATATTGTTCATAGATAATCTTGATCATAAACCCACAATTCACCGGTCTCAACAAACACACCGCAAAAATAAGATTACATCGAGTAGATCTCCACAAGAGAGGGGGAGAACATTGTATTGAGATCCAAAAAGAGAGAAGAAGCCATCTAGCTAATAACTATGGACCCGAAGGTCTGAGGTAAACTACTCACACTTCATTGAAGGGGCTATGGTGTTGATGTAGAAGCCCTCCGTGATGGATACCCCCTCCGGCGGAGCTCCGGAACAGGCCCCAAGATAGGATCTCGTGGATACAGAAAGTTACGGCGGTGGAATTAGGGTTTTGGATCCTTCTTTGATCGTTTGGGGGTACGTAGGTATATATAGGAGGAAGGAGTACGTCGGTGGAGCAACGGGGGGCCCACGGGGGGGGGGGGCGCGCCTGGGGGGGGGGGGTAGGCGCGCCCCCTACCTCGTGGCCTCCTCCTTTGTTTCTTGACGTAGGGTCCAAGTCTCCAGGATCATGTTCGGTGAGAAAATCACATTCCCGAAGGTTTCATTCCATTTGGACTCCGTTTGATATTCCTTTTCTTCGAAACCCTAAAATAGGCAAAAAACAGCAATTCTGGGCCGGGCCTCCGGTTAATAGGTTAGTCCCAAAATAATATAAAAGTGGATAATAAAGCCCAATAATGTCCAAAACAGTAGATAATATAGCATGGAGCAATCAAAAATTATAGATACGTTGGAGACGTATCAAGCATCCCCAAGCTTAATTCCTGCTCGTCCTGGAGTAGGTAAATGATAAAAACAAAATTTTTGATGCGGAGTGCTACTTGGCATAATTTTAATGTAATTCTTCTTAATTGTGGTATGAATATTCAGATCCGAAAGATTCAAGATAAAAGTTCATATTGACATAAAAATAATGATACTTCAAGCATACTAAATAAGCAATTATGTCTTCTCAAAATAACATGGCCAAAGGAAGTTCATCCCTACAAAATCATATCGTTTAGTCATGCTCCATTTTCGTCACACAAGAATGCTCTCATCATGCACAACCCCGATGACAAGCCAAGCAATTGTTTCATACTTTAGTAATCTCAAACCTATAAACTTTCACGCAATATATGAGCGCGAGCCATGGATATAGCACTATGGGTGGAATAGAATATGATGGGGGTTATGTGGAGAATACAAAAAGGAGAAAGTCTCACATCAACGAGGCTAATCAATGGGCTATGGAGATGCCCATCGATTGATGTTAATGCAAGGAGTAGGGATTGCCATGCAACAGATGCACTAGAGCTATAAATGTATGAAAGCTCAACAAAAGAAGCTAAGTGGGTGTGCATCCAACTTGCTTGCTCACGAAGACCTAGGGCACTTGAGGAGGCCCATTGTTGGAATATACAAGCCAAGTTCTATAATGAAAAATTCCCACTAGTATATGAAAGTGACAAAACAAAAGACTCTCTATCATGAAGATTATGGTGCTACTTTGAAGCACAAGTGTGGCAAAGGATAGTAGCATTGTCCCTTATATATATATTTGGCCTTCCCTTTTTTGGCCTTTTTTTTGAACAATGCTCTATGAATGATGGTCATCACACTTCTATTTACTTACAACTCAAGAATTACAACTCGATACTTAGAACAAGATACAACTCTATATGAATGCCTCCGGTGGTGTACCGGGATATGCAATGAACCAAGAGTGACATGTATGAAAGAATTATGAACGGTGGCTTTGCCACAAATACTATGTCAACTACATGATCATGCTAAGCAATATGACAATGATGGATGTGTCATGATAAACGGAATGGTGGAAAGTTGCATGGCAATATATCTCGGAATGGCTATGGAAATGCCATAATAGGTAGGTATGGTGGCTGTTTTGAGGAAGATATAAGGAGTTTTATGTGTGAAAGAGCGTATCATATCACGGGGTTTGGATGCACCGGCGAAGTTTGCACCAACTCTCAATATGAGAAAGGGCAATGCACGGTACCGAAGAGGCTAGCAATGATGGAAGGGTGAGAGTGCATATAATCCATGGACTCAACATTAATCATAAAGAACTCACATACTTATTGCAAAAATCTACAAGTCATCAAAAACCAAGCACTACACGCATGCTCCTAGGGGGATAGATTGGTAGGAAAAGACCATCGCTCGTCCCCGACCGCCACTCATAAGGAGGACAATCAAATAACGCCTCGTGTTTCAAATTTGTTACATAACGTTTACCATACGTGCATGGTACGGGACTTGCAAACTTCAACACAAGCATTTCTCAAATTCACAACTACTCAACTAGCACGACTTTGATATTATTACCTCCATATCTCAAAACAATCATCAAGCATCAACCTTTTCTTAGTATTCAAAACACTCATAAGATTTTTTTTACTAATCTTGAATACCTAGCATATTAGGATTATTTAAGCAAATTACCATGCTATTTAAGACTCTCATAATAATCTAAGTGAAGCATGAGAGATCAATAGTTTCTATAAAACAAATCCACCACCGTGCTCTAAAAGATATAAGTGAAGTACTAGAGCAAAACTATATAACTCAAAAAGATATAAGTGAAGCACATAGAGTATTCTAACAAATTCCAAATCATGTATGGCTCTCTCAAAAGGTGTGTACAGCAAGGATGATTGTGGTAAACTAAAAAGCAAAGACTCAAATCATACAAGATGCTCCAAGCAAAACACATATCATGTGGTGAATAAAAATATAGCTCCAAGTAAAGTTACCGATAGAAATAGACGAAAGAGGGGAAGCCTTCCGGGGCATCCCCAAGCTTTGGCTTTTAGGTGTCCTTAGATTATCTTGGGGGTTCCATGGGCATCCCCAAGCTTAGGCTCTTTGTAACGCCCCGAGACCGTTGTGCCAGGTGTCCTCCAGTTATTCGCTATTGTTGCCATGTCATGTGCTTGCGTGTTGCATCTTATCATGTCATCATGTGCATTGCATCATCATGTTTTCAAAACTTGCATCCGTCCCGGTATCCTCGTTCCTTCCGTTGTCCGTTCTGAGCCCAGACACACTTGCACGCGCCCGAGGCATGTCCGAAATATTATTTTATTAGTGGCCGGAAAATGTTCTCGGAATGGGATGAGAGTTGACGTGCGGTCTTATTATAGTGTAGATAGACCGTCTGTCAGGTTTCATCGCATTCGGAGTTCGTTTGATAGCCCAACCGTTAAACTATAGCGGCATTATAGTCGGTCAAAACGTCGGACGTTTTCGGTCTCCGGATACAGTTGCCGGGCTGCACTCCTCTCCTCTCATCTCAGCCCAACCTCTCTTCACAGCCCACTAGCCCACCTATCTAACCCCCTCTGCTCCGGGTCGTCCGATCGCGATCGTACGGCTCGAAAAACCCCTCCTAACCCCCAAACCCTAGCAAAATTTGCTATATAAGGACACCCCTAGTCCATTTTGGGCAACCTAGCCCCCTCCCCTACCTCTTGCCGCAGCCAACCCCCCTCCTTCCTCGTTTTCAGCGCCCAACCAGCACCCCGCTGCCACTTGTCGCCGCCAAAGCCACCCGCCGCCGCCGCCACGTCAGCCGCGCTGCCCCTGCACCCACTCCCGCATCGCCACGTGTCCTCCCCTGCGCCCCACTTCACCGTGGCCCTCAGAGCCCATGGGAGGCCCGCTCCGGGCCGCTCGGGCCCGAATCGCCCTGCCGCTGTGCGCCCGAGCACACTCACTCGCAGCCGCTCGTATGCCTCCTCCCGCTGGAGCCCCGCGCCGCCTCGCGCTTCGCCTCTTTCTTCCGGCCACCGGAGTGCTGCCGCCGGCGACCTCCACCTGAGGCCAGAGCTCCGCCGTCCCTCTCTCTTCTCTCTTTCTTCTCCTCCCAGCGCTCACCTCTCGTTCTCTCTCTCGCAGGTGAGGCCATTGCTGCCAGATCCACCCCGCCGGATCCCGCATCCCCGAGCGCGTCGACCACCCTCGACACCGGATCCGGCTTCCCCAGTTCCCGATCTGTCCATTCCTACCGGTGCCGCCTCGCCCCGCCGCCTCAGGCCACCACCGGACCCTGCCGCGCCACCATGGCTCGCCTCAGCCTCGGCGGGAGGTCGGGGACGAGATCCCTCTCGCGCGGGCTGCCTCCCCTTCGCCCGATCCGGCCCAGCGCCGCGTCAAGGCCCAGCGCCAGCCCCTCCTCTCTGCTGGGCCGCCAACCAGATCCGAGACCCAGCATCGCCGGCCTGCCTCCTCCTCCTTCTACCGGGCCGAAGCCCGTGGTGAGAGAGCCCCCACCGCCCGCCCTGTTTCAGATTCAGCCCATATTTTTTTTTGTGCGCTGCAAATTTGTCCATTTATCCAGGAGTTTACAGTTTTGCAGAAAAACCCTTGAACATCATGCATTTAACAACCCCACAACCGTGCATCGGATTAAAATGTTTTATATATGAAACTTGCTCAGAATTTTGTGTAGATTAATAATATCCAACTTTCATCTATGTTTGAAATGCTTAAAATGTTGTTTGCATTAATTTGCTCCTATGCCATGTTAAAATGATTTAATTCATAACTAATTAACCGTAACTCGGATTTTAATAATCTTTATATGTAAATGGGGTAGAATTTTGCCTAGTTTAACATGGTGCACTCATCTTGCATGTTTAACAACTCTAAAATTGTGTTTAGGACAGAACAGGACCTAACCTAATATTTGCACATGAGGAGTTTCCAGAATTGTTGTTCGTTGCTTCCGGCCTCATTTAACCTTGACTAGATAGGTAGTTTTCATTTGCGTCACCCTCTTGCCATGTTTAACAACATTTAATATTGTTGGGCACATAAATGAGATCTAACTAAATAATTGATGTGGTGTCTCGTCAATATGCAACTCGTTGCATATTGAGCTCCACTTAATTTGTAGGATTGCTTGTGCATTTTGCCATGCCATGCCTCTTTAAACCGGACATGCATCATACTTGATTGTGCATCGTGCCATGTTGTTGTGGTGATTGTTTACTTTGTTGTTTGCTCCTTTCCGGTGTTGCTTCTTCGGGTTCATTCCGGTAACGTCGCGTTTGTGAGGACCCGTTCGTCTACGTCCGTTTGTCTTCTTCATGGACTCGTTCTTCTTCCTTGCGGTATTTCAGGCAAGATGATCATACCCTCGAAATCACTACTATCTTTGCTATGCTAGTTTGCTCGCTCTTGCTATGCCAATGCTACGATGCCTACCATTTGCTTGTCAGCCTCCCAATTGCCATGTCAAACCTCTAACCCACCATATCCTAGCAAACCGTTGATTGGCTATGTTACCGCTTTGCTCAACCCCTCTTATAGCATTGTTAGTTGCTGGTGAAGATTGAAGTTTGTTCCTTGTTGGAACATGGAGATGGTGTTCCTTGTTGGAATATTGTTTACTTGTTGGGATATCACGATATATCTTATTTAATTAATGCATCTATATACTTGGTAAAGGGTGGAAGGCTCGACCTTATGCCTGGTGTTTTGTTCCACTCTTGCCGCCCTAGTTTCCGTCATATCGGTGTTATGTTCCCGGATTTTGCGTCCCTTACGCGGTTGGGCTATTATGGGAACCCCTTGACAGTTCGCCTTAAGTAATGCTCCTCCAGCAATGCCCAACATTGGCTTTACCATTTGCCACCTAGCCCTTTTCTTTTCCCTTGGGAGTCGCGCTCCTGAGGGTCATCATTACTTTACCCCCCGGGCTAGTGCTCCTCTGAGTGTTGGTCCAACTGAGCGATGTCTGAGGCTACCAGGGGCAACTCTGGGCTGGCTTACCCGACGTCTTGCTCATATGAGTGTGCCCTGAGAAAGAGATATGTGCAGCTCCTATCGGGATTTGTCGGCACATTCGGGCGGTGTTGCTGGTCTTGTTTTACCCTGTCGAAATGTCTTGTTGTACCGGGATACCGAGTCTGATCGGAATGTCTCGGGTGGAGGTCTATTCCTTCGTTGACCGTGAGAGCTTGTGATAGGGCTAAGTTGGGACACCCCTGCAGGGATTTGAACTTTTGAAAGCCGTGCCCGCGGTTATGGGCAGATGGGAATTTGTTAACGTCCGGTTGTAGAAAACCTGAACTTGACCTTAATTAAAATGAATCAACCGCGTGTGTAACCGTGATGGTCGCTTTCCGGCGGAGTCCGGGAAGTGAACACGGTGTTGGAGTTATGCTTGACGTAGGTTGTTTTAGGATCACTTCTTGATCATACTTTTATCGACCGTGCTTTGCCTTCTCTTCTTGCTCTCATTTGCGTATGTTAGCCACCATATATGCTAGTCGCATGCTGCAGCTCCACCTCATACCTTTTACCTTACCCATAAGCTTAAATAGTCTTGATCGCGAGGGTGCGAGATTGCTGAGTCCCCGTGGCTCACAGATACTTCCAAAACCAGCTTGCAGGTGCCGATGAGACCGTGCAGATGACGCAACCAAGCTCAGGAGGAGCTCGATGAAGATCTTGTACTTTGTGTTGTTTCGTTCTAGTTGATCAGTAGTGGAGCCCAGTTGGGGTCGATCGGGGACCTTTATCGCTTTTGGGGTTCTTCTTTTATTTTGGTTCCGTAGTCGGACCATGAGTGTATTTGATTGGTGTAATGTTTATTCATGTAATTGTGTGAAGTGGCGATTGTAAGCCAACTATGTATCTCTTTCCCTTATGTATTACATGGGTTGTGTGAAGATTACCTCACTTGCGACATATGCCTTCAATGCGATTATGTCTCTAAGTCATGCCTCGACACGTGGGAGCTATAGTCGCATCGAGGGTGTTACACTCTTGCCACTCCTTGTTCAATAATCCATCAAATCTTTACCCAAAACCTGAAAACTTCACAACACAAAACTTAAAGTAGAAAATCTCGTGAGCTCCGTTAGCGAAAGAAAACAAAATACCACTTAAAGGTACTGTAATGAACTCATTCTTTATTTATATTGGTATTAAACCTACTGTATTCCAACTTCTCTATGGTTTATAAACTATTTTACTAGCCATAGATTCATCAAAATAAGCAAACAACACATGAAAAACAGAATATGTCAAAAACAGAACAGTCTGTAGTAATCTGTAGCTAGCGCAAGATCTGGAACCCCAAAAATTCTAAAATAAATTTATGGACGTGAGGAATTTATCTATTAATCATCTGCAAAAATAATTAACTAAATATAACTTTCCAAATAAAAATGGCAGCAGTTCCCGTGAGCGCTAAAGTTTCTGTTTTTACAGCAAGATATCAATACTTTCCCAAGTCTTCCCAACGGTTCTACTTGGACAAACACTAATTAAACACAAAAAAACACAACCTAAACAGAGGCTAGAAAATTTATTTATTACTAAACAGGAGCAAAAAGCAAGGAATAAAAACAAAATTGGGTTTCCTCCCAACAAGCGCTATCGTTTAACGCCCCTAGCTAGGCATAAAAAACAAGGATAGATTTAGGTATTGCTATCTTTGGTTGGCAATTCTTCAATGAGGCATCTACCATCTTTAGGAATTTCTTTCTTTTTATTGATTATAAAACTTTTAGGCACAAGATCGAAAAATTCATTTGTAACAAATGGCTCCTTAATGATAGCAAAAAGATTGGGATGAATACTTATAGGTTTGAGATCCGCAGTTTCCTTACTAGAGGATTCACCCTTATTTTTAGGAACATACATAAGCTTGGCAATTTTAGTGGGAGGACTTGGAGTATTCTTTACGGAAGAAAAAGCGGTTCCCAAGTTGGTAATAATATCCTCAAGTTTATCGATCCTACACTACTGGAATCAGCTACTTTGCCATCTGCCAGCTCTTTGCCGTCTGCTAGCAGACGGCAAAGAAGGTCTTCGCCATCAGCTACGAAAAAGCAGACGACAAAGAACTGGCAGACGGCAAAACAGGCCTTTGCCGTCTGCCATCTCCTTGTCGTCAGCTGGCTGACGGCAAAGAGAGAGGTGGCCCCCACTAACGAGCCAATTAGAAAAAACTTAACGCCCCCCTCTTTGCCGTCTGCTAGCAGACGTCAAAGAGAGAAAAAGGCGGACGACAAAGACGCGGCGGACGGCAAAGGCTAGCCTAACTAATGGCCCCCACCCCCCGTGCGTTACTCTCTCTTCTCTCCCTCTCTCCTCCCCGACGCCCCGCCACCAGATCCACCAACCTCCGCCCCCGCCGCCACCCCCGCCACCCGGCGCCGCCCCCGCTTGCCCCGTCGCCCCACCACCCCTCCGCCTCCACCCCATCCGCCGACTCCCCGTCGCCCCGCCACCCGCCGCCCGGCGCCTCCCCCGCCACCGCCCTCACTTGCCCCATCGCCACACCACCCCGCCGCCCCCATCCTACCCGCCGACGCCCCGGCGCGCCACCCCGACGCCGGCCCGCCCGCCCCGGCCACTGCCCCGACCGTCCTACTGCCCCGGCGCGCCGTCGCGTCGCCGGCCCGCCCGCCCCACTGCCCCGACCGTCCCATTGCTCCGGTGAGGGACACAATCTTTTTTCTTCTTTTGTTTTTTCATTTTTTGCGGTTTAATTGTTAGTGCTAGATATGTGTTAGTGTTAGTGTTAGAAAATAATTAGAAGAAGTAGAAGTAGAAGAAGTAGAAGAAGAAGAAAAGAAAAGAAGTAGAAAAAGGATGAAAAAAGAAGAAGAAGAAAAGAAGTAGAAGAAGAAGAAAGGAAGAAAAGAAGTAGAAAAAAGATGAAAAAAGAAGAAGAAGAAAAGAAGTAGAAGAAGTAGAAGAAGAAGAAAAGAAGAAACGAAAAGAAGTAAAAGAAGTAGAAAAAAGATGAAAGAAGAAGAAGAAGAAAGGAAAGAAGAAGAAGAAGAGAAAGAAAGAAGAAGGATAGAAGGAAACACCCCGACCCCCTGACCCCCCTGACCCCGACACCCAGACCCCGACACCACACCCCGATACCCCGACCCCCTGACCCCTGACCCCGACACCCTGACCCGCACCCACACCCCGCCCGACCCGAACACCGACCCCGACACCCGCCCGACACCACACTGCCGACACCCGACCCCGACACGTACACCTCCCCCGACTCCCTCCTCGCCGCCCGAACCACACCCGCCACGGCACCCCGACCCCGACACGCACCCCCCGAAGCCCGACCCGACACCCCGACCGACCCCGAGCCCACCGACACCCCGACCCCGGCACCACACCCCGACACCCCAACCCCGACACCACACCCCGACACCCGACCCCTGACCCGACACCCCGACCCCGACACGACACCCCGACCCCCCGACCCCGAAACAGCACCCCGACCCCGACACGGCACCCCGACACCGACAGGACACCCCGACCACCCGACACCTCCCGAAAAGGTGTTCTTTGGCCTTCCAGAGGCCGACGGGGTCATATATTTGTGAATTATTAGTTAGGTCATATATTTTTCGATTTTGTTATGAAAAACATCATATATAATTGTGTTGATCGGGTAGATTTAAATGTGCAGTTGTTTCATCGCTGCGAGGTTTGGTGTTCGACGACCTCGCCGTGCGTTTGACGAGCTCTGCCCCTTCGTTCGTGGGTGAGCACAAATGACATGTCCTCCTCCCCCATTAATTATTTGCTCTGTTCGGTGTTCGTGCCGATGAAACTTGATAGCTAGCTATATATGTGTCTTGAATCATCAGTATGCGTAACCAATATGTGTCTCCCGTTCGAAAGCGTCATAGTTATAAATATGCATGCATTTGCATATTTATAACCTTGATTCTTTCGAATTGTCCAACGCTATCCATGGACAGCCCGAGTATGTGTAGATTGGGTTCGTTTTCCCATATGCTTTGCTCCGGATCCGACGCATATATTTCGTCAGTGCCTCCCCTGTTGTTCTCCGGGTACACATCCTCTCTGTTTATTGCAGAGACGTGTATCAGGAGAACAGCGGGGAGGTGCTGCCGAAATTTTGCGTCGGATCCGGAGCATAGCATGGGAAAATGAACCCAATCTACACATACTCGGGTGGGATTAGGACCTATCATTACCTATTAGAGTGTAGGTTGCATGGACGTAATAAAATTGACAAAGTAGATCAACTGATGAATATATACATGGTGAATTACATATATAATTGTTGTGTGTCCAGTAGCTCTGAAAGTCAAGATGAGTGATCGTGCGTGGATGTATACCGGTCACACTGGTCAGAACAAATGGAGCGCTGAATGGTTCACAAAAACCAAGGGGTTTGTGCAAGCCGCATTTGCAAATGGCCAGAGAAAACCTGGTGCCCCTGTTTCCGGTGCGGCAATTGGGAAAAAGAGGACAGAGGCTGAAATGGGCAAACACCTGCAGAAGAGTGGTTTTACGCCCGATTATACGGTGTGGACATTTCATGGTGAGTCTGCCCAACGTGACCGAGCTGAGGTGGATCGTCGTCGCACCGACGAGCATGGTACCGGGATGGAAAACATGGTGCAAGACTATGATGATGCTCGGGATTCGGACGAGGAGATGGAGGAATCTGCAAAGGCCTTCAATGAAATGTTGGAGTCTTCAAAACGTCCGCTCCACGAGCACACTGAGCTTTGTTAGTTGGATGCCATCTCACAAGTAATGGCTCTGAAGGCTCAGTTCAACTTGGGCAGAGAATGCTATGACGCAATTATGACAGTATTTGGACGCTTTCTACCCAAAGGCCATGTAATGCCTGCAAACCTGTACCAGTCGGACAAAATCCTCCGTGCACTGAAGATGCCCTATGAGAAGATACATGCCTGTGAGAAAGGATGTGCCTTATTTAGGCTTGACTATGCGGACTTGAACTATTGTCCCATTTGCAAGTCTTCCAGGTATATTGTGGTAGACAACGGTATGGGTGAGAAGACACAGACCAAAATCCCCGTTAGTGTTCTTCGGTATATGCCAATCGTACCAAGACTTCAACGTCTTTTCATGGTCGAAGAGACGGCCAGACAGATGACATGGCACAAAACAGGCAAAAGAACCGAACTAGATGCAGATGGGAATCTGATGATGGTACACACATCGGATGGTGTTGCGTGGAAAAAGTTTGATGAATTACATGCTGACAAAGCGGCAGATCCGAGGCATCCTCGAGTCGGCATCAGCACGGATGGGTTCAGTGTGTTTGGTATGACGGCAGCCCAATACAGTTGTTGGCCCGTATTTGTCTTTCCACTCAATCTCCCCCCGGACAGATTATGCAAAGAAAGAACATTTTCCTGACGTTGATAATTCCAGGACCCAACTATCCGGGGAAAAATATGAATGTGTACATGCAGCCGCTTAAGGACGAATTGCAAGAAGCCTGGGATAATGGGTTCAAGACATACGACGCCTTTAGCAAACGGAACTTCATAATGCGTGTCTGGTACATGTACTCGACGCATGACTTGCGCGTATGCGCTATTCGTTGGCTGGTGTGTGCATGGAAGGTTCCCGTGCCCCACATGCAAGGGAGCTCTTGAGTTTCGTTGGCTTCAGGCCGGTCGCAAGTTTTCTTGCTTCGACATGCATAGACAGTTCCTGGATCCTCGCCATAAGTTCAGGAAAGACAAGAAGAACTTCATCAGAGGTAGAGTTGTCAAAAACTCTGCACCACCTGCGTTGACAGGCCAACAGACCCTGGATCAGTTAAACGCTCTCGAGCCAGATCCAGAGCGTCCAGGGTACTTCAAGGGGTATAATTCTAAGCACGCTGGACTCACAAAACATGCTTATGGGATCTGCCTTACTTCAAAGACCTCCTTTGCCCACACAACATCGACGTGATGCACACTGAGAAGAATATCGCCGAGGCACTTTTTGGTACATTGTTCGGCATAGATGGGAAGTCAAAGGATAATACTAAGGCTAGAGTCGATCTGGAGGCGCTATGTGATAGGCCGTTACAAAACATGAAAGAACCGAAAGGAAAGCAGAACTGGACGAAGCCAAAGGCATGGTTCAATCTTGGAAGGCCAGCTATGAGGGAAATTATCTTGTGGGTGAAAATGCAGTTGATGTTCCCCGATGGGTATGCAGCGAATCTAAAGAGGAGAGCGAGTCTTGATAAATTGAAGATATTTGGTCTCAAGAGTCATGATTGGCACATATGGATTGAGCGGGTAATGCCGGTGATGTTGCGTGGCTTCATCCCTGAGGATGAATGGCTAGTACTGGCAGAACTCAGCTATTTCTTCCGTGTTCTTTGTGCGAAAGAACTATTGCCTGGCGTGCTAGAAGAAATGGAAGAGTTGGTGCCGGAGTTGATCTGCAAGTTAGAGAAGATCTTTCCACCGGGCTTCTTTAATCCAATGCAGCATTTGATTTTGCATCTCCCGACCGAGGCAAGATTGGGGGGGGGCATGCAAAATCGTTGGTGCTACCCAACTGAGAGGATGCAGAAGACGCTTCGAGAAAAATGTAAAAATAAGCGTAGAATTGAAGCATCGATGGCTGAGACATTCATCACTGAGGAGGCGGCAAACTTCGTGACAGCACACTACGAAGCCAAAAATCATCATTTGCATAATCTGAAGCCTCGGTACAATGCTGACGACCCTAAAAAGGGTGGATCCAACCTCAGCCTATTCAAAGGGAATCTCGCACCAGCCAGTGTTTCAAATTCAGTATCTTTGGATAATGAAGAATGGCGAACCATTTCGTTGTATATCTTCAATAACCTGATAGAAGTGCGGCCGTACATCAAGTAAGTTCTTGTTACATTGTTTCGCAACTTCTATTTCCTTTGAACTGCTCTTATTCCTGGATATTTCATACAGTCGATACGTCGCCATATTCTCATATGGAGCGGTGATCCAAAAGGATTCCGTCGAAGAGTATGAGCTTCTCGCAAAGCAAGGAGGCGGCTATCCCGGTTTCATCTCTTGGTTCAAACAAACTGTAATTTCTATTAGACAATTTCATTTCATTCGCTAGTTTGTGCGTAATGCGACAATCCTTTCATATTAAACTTGTAGGCCAATTCAGAGTCTATGGATGCCGAATTGAGACAAGTCGCTAATGGTTTTGACTATAAGGTCCATTCATTTGACAAATACGACATCAACGGGTATCGCTAAAATGACCCATTTTACTTTATTTAGCTTATAAATGATCCAGTTTATCCAAGTTAGCTCTAAAATGACCCATTTTACCTAGATTAGCTCCTAAATGATCCATTTTACCTACGTTAGCTTTAAAATGACCCATTTCACCTAGGTTAGCTCCAAAATGACCCATCTTACCTAGGTTAGCTCCAAAATGACCCATCACACCTAGGTTAGCTCTAAAATGATGCTTTTTACTAAGTTAGCTCATAAACGATCCATTTCAACTAAGTTATCTCATAAACGATCCATTTCACCTAAGTTAGCTAAAAAGCGATCCATTTCACCTAAATTAGCTTTTAAACGATCCATTTCACCTAAGTTAGCTCAAAAACGATCCATTTCACCTTAGTTAGCTCAAAAACGATCCATTTCACCTTAGTTAGCTCATAAACGACCCATTTCAACTAAGTTAACTCATAAATGATCCATTTCACCTAAGTTAGCTCAAAACGATCCATTTCAACTTAGTTAGCTAAAAACGATCCATTTCACCTTAGTTAGCTCATAAACGACCCATTTCAACTAAGTTAGCTCATAAATGAACCATTTCACCTTAGTTAGCTCATAAACGACCCAGTTCAACTTAGTTAGCTCATATATGATCCATTTCACCTAAGTTAGCTCATAAATGACATATACTTCTTGTTCTAGTCTTCTTCTTGTTCTAGTCTTCTTCTTCCAGTCACCTATTTCTAACTTTCTTATTTGCCATTTTGAAGATTTCATTCACTTCATGGAAGCTAGCTTGCTATGATGGAGTGCTTGTTTTTTCTTTCATTCTCTTCAAGTGTTCTTCTAGCTTGCTATGATGGAACTTGCTACCTTGATGAAACTTTGCATTGTAATATGTATGGATGGAACAATGTGTATGTGCAACTTGATGGAACTTGCTTATGTATGAATGGATGAAACTTATGTGCTGGATATGTGATATGTTTGCTGTTAAATAGCCCTGTGAAATATATCTATATATGTGATATATATTTGCTGTGAAAATTGTTGGATTAAAAAAAACATAAAAAGAGCTAATATGCAGGCTCTTTGCCGTCAGCCACCGATGATAATGGGCTCTTTGCCGTCCGTGACAGACGACAAAGAAGCCACATGGCAGCCAACTGTGCTTCCTGGGAGCTGACCCATTTGGTCAGTTTGCCTACAGTGGCTGACGGCAAAGGCATGACAAATTTTGCCGTCAGCGGCGGATGACAAAGGCCTGCCGTGTAGTGACGTCTAGCTGACATCATTCGGCGGATGACAAAGGCAGGACAAATTTTGCCGTCAGCGGCGGACAGCAAAGGCCTGCCGTTAGCCACCTAACGGACTAAAAACGCATTTTTTGCCGTCTGCTTTCTTTGCCGTCTGCTGCTGATGGCAAAGGCCCCTTTGCCGTCAGCCGCCTAAAGCAGACAACAAAGTAGCTCTTTGCCGGACCTTACTTTGCCGGAGCCTTTTGCCGTCCGCGGCAGACGGCAAAGACCTTTGCCGTCCGCCGTTCATGCCTTTGTCGTCCGTCGTGGCAGACGGCAAAGTAGCTGATTCGTGTAGTGCTAGTGGAATCGTGATTTATTTTCTCATTAACTATGGGTTCCTTCTCTTTAATATTTTTCAAAGTGACTCCTACTTTAGATCCATATTGAGAAATTTGGTTGTGGATCTTTTTATCGAAATTTTCAATTAACTCTACGGTAGCAACCTTATTTTCAATAATTTCGAGCCTTTGCATTACATCCTCCAAAGTTAATACAGTTCCATTAACCAAAAGAGGGGGTGAGCCAAACAAATCTATCATAGCATTATAAGAATCAAAAGTATGGCTACCCAAGAAGTTCCCTCCGGTAATAGTATCAAGGACATATCTGTGCCAAGGAGTAACACCTACATAAAAATTGTGAAGAAGAACGGAAGTAGATTGCTTCCTGGTAGATCTATTTTGAGCATTGCAAATTCTATACCAAGCGTCTTTTAGATTTTCTCCCTCCCTTTGCTTAAAATTTAGAATTTCATTCTCGGGAGACAATGGAGAAGATAAGGGACTAGCCATAACGACAAGCAAATGGAAAAGAGGCGAATGGAAAAAGGGAGGGAGGATAGAGAGAGAGGGCGAATAAAACGACAAAGGTGAAGTGGGGGAGAGAAAACGAGAGGCAAATGGCAAATAATGTAATGCAGGAGATAAGGATTGTGATGGGTACTTGGTATATTGACTTTTGCGTAGACTCCCCTGCAACGGTGCCAGAAGTCCTTCTTGCTACCTCTTGAGTACTGCGTTGGTTTTCCCTTGAAGAGTAAAGGGTGATGCAGCAAATTAGCGTAAGTATTTCCCTCAGTTTTTGAGAACCAAGGTATCAATCCAGTAGGAGGCTATGCGCGAGTCCCTCGTACCTGCACAAAGCAAATAACTCCTCGCAACCAACGCGATAAGGGGTTGTCAATCCCTTCACGGTCACTTATGAGAGTGAGATCTGATAGATATGATAAGATAATATTTTTGGTATTTTTGTGATAAAGATGCAAAGTAATAAAAGAAAAGTAAAAAGCAAAGGAAATAACTAAGTATTGGAAGATTAATATGATGAAGATAGACCCGAGGGCCATAGGTTTCACTAGTGGCTTCTCTCAAGAGCATAGGTATTTTACGGTGGGTGAACGAATTACTGTTGAGCAATTTACAGAATTGAGCATAGTTATGAGAATATCTAGGTATGATCATGTATATAGGCATCACGTCCGAGACAAGTAGACCGACTCCTGCCTGCATCTACTACTATTACTCCACTCATCGACCGGTATCCAGCATGCATCTAGAGTATTAAGTTCATGAAAACAGAGTAACGCCTTAAGCAAGATGACATGATGTAGAGGGATAAATTCATGCAATATGATAAAAAAAACCCATCTTGTTATCCTCGATGGCAACAATACAATACGTGCCTTGCTGCCCCTACTGTCACTGGGAAAGGACACCACAAGATTGAACCCAAAGCTAAGCACTTCTCCCATTGCAAGAAAGATCAATCTAGTAGGCCAAACCAAACTGATAATTCGAAGAGACTTGTAAAGATAACCAATCATACATAAAAGAATTCAGAGAAGATTCAAATATTGTTCATAGATAATCTTGATCATAAACCCACAATTCATCGGTCTCAACAAACACACCGCAAAAAGAAGATTACATCGAATAGATCTCCACAAGAGAGGGGGAGAACATTGTATTGAGATCCAAAAAGAGAGAAGAAGTCATGTAGCTAATAACTATGGACCCGAAGGTCTGAGGTAAACTACTCACACTTCATCGGAGGGGCTATGGTGTTGATGTAGAAGCCCTCTAGCGGAGCTCCGGAACAGGCCCCAAGATGGGATCTCGTGGATACAGAAAGTTACGGCGGTGGAATTAGGGTTTTGGCTCCTTCTCTGATCGTTTGGGGTACGTAGGTATATATAGGAGGAAGGAGTACGTCAGTGGCGCAACAGGGGGCCCACGAGGGTGGAGGGCACGCCTGGGGGGGGGAGGGTAGGCGCGCCCCTACCTCATGGCCTCCTCCTTTGTTTCTTGATGTAGGGTCCAAGTGTCCTGGATCATGTTCGGTGAGAAAATCACGTTCCCGAAGGTTTCATTCCGTTTGGACTCCGTTTGATATTCCTTTTCTTCGAAACCCTAAAATAGGCAAAAAAACAACAGTTCTGGGCTGGGCCTCCGGTTAATAGGTTAGTCCCAAAAATAATATAAAAGTGGATAATAAAGCCAAATAATGTCCAAAATAGTAGATAATATAGCATGGAGCAATCAAAAATTATAGATACGTTGGAGACGTATCAATATGCATCGCAATTAAAGTATCATCCTAAAAGTTTAATTGAATGGTATGTGGAACAAATGAATCAACCAATGCAAATGTCATAGGGGGAGAGAATGTACCAAGTCTTGTTGGGAAAAATCATTGAACAACAAGTGGGAATGCCCGGCGCCGGCCGTGCCCGATGTTGTCCGGTGACTTTGGAGTTGCAGCGAGGGGGCCATCATGGCGCTGGCGTCTTCCGAAAAGCTATTCGGGATGCCCAGACACTGGGAGGCCAGATGAAAGTGCAATCTTGCCCTTGATCTTATTTTAATGTTGATGACAGTATACATATAGGGGACTAACAATGTTTGTCAAGTATATCTTACGTCTTAGTCCCCTTAGGATTGTGTGTGTGGATCATGACTACAGACATACATATCTTGCTCAAGAACGAAGAAACAAGACTACTAGCTTAGGCCTTTTATGTTTGATCTTGAGTATAGGGACCCCGCACCATTAAGAGGGGAACATGGGGTATCACAAAGGACTTGCTCAATAATATTCTTCCCACTCATCATCTGATCTTTGTCTATCTCAGACGACCGATAGTTGTCGGACGACCGGTATCCACCGGACGTCCGGCACTTCCTACACAGAGCCAAAACGTCGGATTTCTGGTCTCCTCCGGAAATCGGGTCTATACGTAACAAAGCCAAAACACCAGTCATCCAGTCCCTTTCGGACGTCCGGTACCCCGGACAACCGACGTACACCAGAAATCCGGTACTCACTATCCCGAGCCAAAATGTCAGACAGCCGGTCTTTTCTGGACGCCCGGTACCATTCAAACAGAAAGTATATGTCGAATGTCCAGTATTATGTCGGTTGTCCGGTGTCTGCCAAGGCCTCAGACGACCAGTAAGCCTCGGGCATCCAGCAGCTGCTGCACTCAAGTGGCGCCAACGGGCACTTATTGAGGGATACTATAAATACCTCTCTCCTATACCATGAGAGCTTTGACCATTCACTTTGAGCATCCCCAAGAACACATTTCTCTCTCTCTCTCTCTCTCACACACACACACACTCATACACCAAATCTTAGACCCCGAAGGGATTTGAGGGCATTTGTGAGAAGTTGTCCAATCAAGTGATAGATCCACTTCTTCCCCTTCTTTGCATCAAAGGAATTTGAGACTTGAGCAAGTCTTGAGCTTTTCCCTGTCGTTCTTGTTACTCTTGGAGGTTGGAGACTCCTAGGCGATAGGAGTTCTTCGGAGAGGAATCGACCATTGTGATTACCCCCGGAAAGTTTGTGAGGGTTTGGAGACCACCCCAAGGTCTACCACTAGTGGTTGGGAACCACCTTCATGGTGATATCTCAAAGATAGAGTAGGGTGAGCCTTCATGGCGATGATGTGCCTTCGTGGTAACACCCACCTCTCTAAACGGTGACGTAGCTTCCCTCCAAGGAAGTGAACATCGGCATACATCCTCGTCTCTCGAAGTTGCGGTTATTCCTAACCCTAGCTCCCTACTTGTGGTTACTCGTCTTTTAGTCTTTACTTGTCTCATATTGTGCTTGTTTACTCATATTCTTGTGGTACTTGTTTACATTGCTTAGCTCTTAGTATCATACTTGCAATTGTTAGGCTCACCTTCATATTCCGCATTATTGCCTAAAAATTGCTAAGTAAGAATTAAAATTTGTAATTGTACCTATTCACCCCCTCTAAGTCCATCTCGATCCTTTCAATTGGTATCAGAGCCCCATGCTCTATTCTTGTGGCTTAACCGCCCTAGAGCGAGATGAACCCCGATGGGACTCCCCTTGTTGCAGATCCAAAGGATAAGGGCGTGGCTTATTTGGAAGCCAAGTCTTTCATTTCTAAGGATCTGGAACGGGCCCTTGCTAAGCAAAAGGAGGAGCATGATGCTTTTGTTGAGGCCTTTGTCCAAATGAGGTTAGCCGCATTATCCACGATGTCACACCACTTACCAATTCGGGTGGTGTGGCTTCGAGGCCAACTGCGCCTATTCCTTCTTTAGGCCAACAAGCTCCTAGAAGTGATCACTCTAGTGTTCCATGGATTTATGCAAGACCTCAAATAGAGAAAGCCTGAAGGCAAACCTCCTTTACTTGATGACACTACCAATTTTGCTTTGTGGAGAGTTACTATGCAGGATCATCTTCGATACGGAAATGATGGGATGTTGGACATCTTGGAGTATGGTTACAAAATTGTTGACCCGAAGAATCTCACACCAAGGGAAACATATGACAAGCATCTTAACGACACCGCAATCATGTGCATAAGGAGAGGTATGACTGACAAGCAAAGCAGACCATACATACACATCACAAGTGCTAAGGAATTATGGGATAGCATTGTGAGGACCAAGACCGGTACCTCCACTCTCCGACTTGCTCAATATGAAATTGCCAAGGGTTAATTGCAAAACTTTTGTATGGAGAAATTAAATGTGAATCTCCCAAGCAGATCCTTGAGCGTCTCATGACTCTCTCTGCTGACATTGAGTCATGTGATTGCGACAAGACACAAGATGGATTTAACTTGACTAAGCAATTTCTTGTGGACAAGTTACTTCATGCTCTTGCTCCGTATCATCACCAAATGGTGTGGGACATAAGGCAACACCATGGATTCAAGAAAATGACTCCCGATGGTATCATACCAACTTTTCAGCTATTTGAAGAATCCAAGGCAAATGCTACAAAACATCTTGCCATGCATGGCTCCTCAACGTCAAAGTTCAATCTTGCTTTGAAGGCCAAGCATGTATGCGAGGAAGAACAAAGTGATGATGAAGATGATGATGATGATGATGATGAAGAAGGTGACGAGATTGACTCTGACGAGAGCCCATCATATGAAGACATTACCCTCTTTGTCAAGAAGTTTAGCGCAGGAAAATTCAAGGGAAGATTCCAGAAGAAGAAAGTGAGAAAGTGCTACAACTGTGATGAAACCAACCACTTCTCCAATGATTGCCCTTACGAGAAGAGAGAAGATAAGCCAAGGTTTCCCAAGACCTTTCCTAAGAAGAAGTTGCCAAATCCTTTGAACTCCAAGCTCAAGAAGAGAGATGGTAAGGCAATGGTTGCTCAAGAAGAATCCGATCCGGATGATGTTGGTGGTGTTGCCGGAGTAGCTCAAGGTTCTCAAAACACCTTGAGGCTAGTCAACAAGAGTGGTGATGTTGTCACTTACAACTACATGAAAGACTACAAGGGAAACTCTCACAAGTGCTAATGGCGAAGGCTGTGATGGAAGATGGTGAGAACCAAAACTCTTCTGACAAGGTTAAGGTAACACCACATTCACACCCTCCTCTTTTCACTCCCTCCACTCCCAGTGATGAATATCTTGATGCGGAGGATAATCATGATGATATAGATGATCCTATGCCTGCTAAACTAGACAAGTTCATGTGCTCCATCAAAGGAAAGAAGCTCACTATGTTTCGTATGCTTATGGAGATGGTGAGTAAGCACACCATCACCATCAAGGAACTCAAAACCCTCGTCACCGAGGAAAAGGAAAAATATGAAATCCTTGAGCGGAAAGTCCAACATGAGGAAGCACGAAATGATGAACTATGATTAAAAATTTGTGCTAACATTGTTATTCATACTAAGGAACTTGCCTCCTTGACAAAGGCCAATAACTCTTGCAAGGAGTTGATGAATGATAAGAGTAAGCTTGTGGAATCTCATGCTACTCTATCTAAGGATTGTGAGCTTCTATCCATGTCTCTCAAGACTAAGGAAGAGGAGCTCACCCTCCTTACAAAGAGTTTTGAGACATTCAAACTTACTTATCTTTAAACTCTTGCCAAAGTTTATTCCTCACCCATTATAAATGTTGATGCTTGTACTACTAACTCTAGTGGTGATCTAGCATTTATAGTTGAGGAAAATCGCTCTCTTAAAGCTCAACTTGAGAGAGGTCTCTTGACATGTGCTCAAGGACAAAGGAACCTTAATAAGGTATTGAGCCAACACAATGAGGTGGTTGCCAAGGAAGGGCTTGGGTTTGACCCAAGCACAACAAGAAGAAAACATCTTCTCAAAAGTGTACCACACCTCTCAACGAGACATTTATATGTGAAGGGCAAAAGGAGAAAGGAAAAGGTAACATTGAAAAGGTTGTGAGTGGGAAGGCCACAAGGGGCATGTCCACTCTCAACAAACCAAAGGTGTTCATGCCTCCAACCTATGTGCTTCGTAAAACAAATGATGGAGAGGTTTATGCTAAATTTTTTGGTCCTCGTAATGCATTCTGTTTCTACGCTATTTGGGTACCTAAGACCCTTGTGACTAACTTGAGAGGTCCCATTGCAAAATGGGTGCCTCTAAGCAAGTCGTGAATTGTGTGTAGGTTGCGTTCTCTGGTGGAGTCAAATGGGTCATCAATAGTGGATGCACCAATCATATGACCGGAGATAGCAAATTGCTCTTCGATTTCATGGAAGCCATTCAACCATTTGTGAGCAATGTGTTTGGTGGAGGATCAAAAGGACAGGTACTCGGTTTGGGCAAGGTGGCTATCACAAATGATATGTCTCTTGCAAATCTCATGCTTGTCCAATCGCTTAAATACCATTTGCTTTCTATTCTCCAATTGGCTTCTGTTGGTTATGATACACTATTTGGACTAACGGATGTGAAAGTATTTAAGAGAGATACTCTCAAAGTGGCCTTTGTTGGAGAGTTGGATGTCAACCTTTACATGGTTGATTTCTCGAAAGAGAGCACATTCCATGCAACTTGTCTAATGGCCAAGGCCTACAAGGGGTGGCTATGGCATCACCGGCTAGCCCATGTCGGCATGAGAAATCTTCAAGATCTCTTAAAGGGTAATCACATCCTCAGACTAACCAATGTCTCTTTTGAGAAAGATCGTGTATGTGGTGCATGCATAACTGAGAAGCAACATCAATCAAAGCACCCACCCAAGAATATAGTATCTACCTCAAGGCCTTTGGAGCTCCTTCATGTGGATCTCTTTGGGCCTCCTTCATGGGATAGTCTTGGTGGGAAAAAGTATGGACTTGTCATTGTTGATGATTTCTCAAGATACACATGGGTGTTTTTCCTCAAGTGCAATGACGAGACGAAGATCACTTTCATTGATTTGCCAAGCAAACCAAACGCAAGTTCGACAAAGAAATCTTGGCAATAAGAAGTGATAATGGCTATGAGTTCAAGAACTACACTTTGGAAGAATTTCTTAGTGATGAGGGGATTGAGCATCAATATTCCACACCCTACACTCCTCAACAAAATGGTGTAGCCCAGAGGAAGAACCGTACACTTTTGGAAATGGCAAGGTCCATGTTGGATGAGTACAAGTCACCACATAGTTTTTGGGCCGAGGCCATCAACACCGCATGTCATGCATCAAACCAGCTCTTACGATATTGGAGAAGACTCCATATGAGCTCCTAACCAGGAACAAGCCAAATGTCAATTACTTTCGTGTATTTGGGTGCAAGTGCTTCATTCTCAACAAGAGAGAATGGTTAGGAAAATTTCAATATAAAGCAAGTGAGGGAATATTTGTTGGTTATGGATCAAACTCTCACGCCTATATAGTTTACAACAAATGCAATGGATGAGTTGTAGAAACTTGTGATGTGGTGTTTGATGAATTTAATGGCTCCCATGGGGAGAAACTTGATCTAAGTGATGTAGGTGAAGAAGATTTTTCAAGATATTTTGACCGTGGGTGTTGTTGCTCTTCTTCCAATGGAACAAGAACCTCATGATGATGAAGTACAAGATGGAAGTTTCACTCATCATGAAGCCACTTAAACACCCATACCACCACAAGATCCTATTGCTAAAAAAATCCCATTGTTCAAGAACAAGGAGAAGAACAAGTCCCTCATCATGATCATGTTCAAGAACAGGATCATCATCTAGGGCAAGAACAAGAAAGTGCAATCATTGATGATGAACCTGATGACCCACAAGTATAGGGGATCTATCGTAGTCCTTTCGATAAGTAAGAGTGTCAAACCCAATGAGGAGCAGAAGGAAATGATAAGCGGTTTCCAGCAAGGTATTCTCTGCAAGTACTGAAATAAGTGATAACAGATAGTTTTGTGATAGGATAATTTGTAACGAGCAACAAGTAACAAAAGTAAATAAAGTGCAGCAAGGTGGCCCAATCCTTTTTGTAGCAAAGGACAGGCCTGGACAAACTCTTATATAGAGAAAAGCGCTCCCGAGGACACATGGGAATATCGTCAAGCTAGTTTTCATAATGTTCATATGATTCGCGTTCGGTACTTTGATAATTTGGTATGTCGGTGGACCGGTGCTTGGGTACTGTCCTTACTTGGACAAGCATCCCACTTATTATTAACCTCTATTGCAAGCATCTGCAACTACAACAAAAGTATTAAGGTAAACCTAACCATAGCATGAAACATATGGATCCAAATCAGCCCCTTACGAAGCAACACATAAACTAGGGTTTAAGCTTCTGTCACTCTAGCAACCCATCATCTACTTATTACTTTCCAATGCCTTCCTCTAGGCCCAAATAATGGTGAAGTGTTATGTAGTCGACGTTCACATAACACCACTAGAGGAGAGACAACATACATCTCATCAAAATATCGAACGAATACCAAATTCACATGACTACTAATAGCAAGACTTCTGCCATGTCCTCAGGAACAAACGTAACTACTCACAAAGCATAATCATGTTCATAATCAGACTGGTATTAATATGCATATAGGATCTGAACATATGATCTTCCACCAAATAAACCAACTAGCATCAACTACAAGGAGTAATTAACACTACTAGCAATCTACTAGTACCAATCCCGGACTTGGAGACAAGAATTGGATACAAGATATGAACTAGGGTTTTGAGAGGATATGGTGCTGGTGAAGATGTTGATGGAGATTGCCCTCTCCCGATGAGAAGAGCATTGGTGATGACGATGGCGATGATTTCCCCCTCCCGGAGGGAAGTTTCCCCGGCAGAACAGCTCTGCTGGAGCCCTAGATTGGATCTGCCAAGGTTCCGCCTCGTGGCGGTGGAGCCTCGTCCCGAAAGCTGGCTTATGATTTTTTTTTCTCATTGAAAGACTCCATATAGCAGAAGATGGCCATCGGAGGGCCACCAGGGGGCCCACGAGGTAGGGGGGCACGCCCAGGGGGGTAGGGCGCACCCCCACCCTCGTGGGCTGGGTGTGGCCCCCTAGTGAACTTCTTGCGCTCAGTATTTTTTACATATTGCGAAAACGTCTTTCGTGAAGTTTCGGGACTTTTGGAGTTGTGCAGACTAGGTCTCTAATATTTGCTCCTTTTCCAGCCCAGAATCCCAGCTGCCGGCATTCTCCCTCTTTATGTAAACCTTGTAAAATAAGAGAGAATATGCATAAGTATTGTGAAATAATGTGTAATAACATCCCATAATGCAATAAATATCGATATAAAAGCATGATGCAAAATGGACGTATCAACTCCCCCAAGCTTAGACCTCGCTTGTCCTCTAGCGAAAGCCGAAATCGAAAAATATGTCCACATGTTTAGAGATAGAGGTGTCGATAAAACTAAAATACGGACATGAGGGCATCATGATCATTCTTAGAACAACAACTTACATAATTATTGTCATATGATTTCTTATGCTAGAGTAATAATTCAATCACAATTTCAAGTATGAATCGTAAACTTCATTGAAAACTAACAAACTATAATCTCAGTCATTGGAGCAATTGCAATTTATCATAACATAGGAAAGATTCAATATATAAGAGCTTTTCAGCAAGTCCACATACTCAACTATCATATAGTCTTTCACAATTGCTGACACTCACGCAATACTTATCGGTATGGAATTTTAATCGGACACAGAGAAAGATAGGGGCCTATAGTTTTGCCTCCCAACATTTTACCTCAAGGGTAATGTCAACAATAATAGTTCATGAAAACTCACATCCAATTAGCCATATATACCAGGATCTTTCCAACATACCGTGCTTGCAAAAGGATAAAATGTAAAAAGGAAGGGTCAAGATCACCATGACTATTATGCAAGGTAGGAGATAAAAGTAAAAGATAGGCCCTTCGCAGAGGGAAGCAGAGGTTGTCATGTGCTTTTATGGTTGGATGCACAAAATCTTAATGCGAAAGAACGTCACTTTATATTGCCACTTCTGATATGGACCTTTATTATGCAGTTTGTCTCTTTTATTTCTTCCATATCACACGATCGTATAAAGCTTATTTTCTCCCACACTAATAAGTCATACATATTTAGAGAGCAATTTTTATTGCTTGCACCGATGACAACTTACTTGGAGGATCTTACTCAATCCATAGGTAGGTATGGTGGACTCTCATGGCAAAACTGGTTTAAGGGTATTTGGAAGCACAAGTAGTATCTCTACTTGGTGCGATGAATTTGGCTAGCATGAGGGGGAAAGGCAAGCTCAACCATGTTGGATGATCCATGACAATGGGTCAGTTCTTTTGGGCGGCTTAAAAAATAAGCCGCCTCTTCTCAGCTTAAAAATAAGCCGCTGTCAAAATTTGTTGAGGCTTCTATATTATTTATCCTATAACTAGTCCATAAGCCTCGATGAATGAGAGAGGCGGCTTATTGAAAAAGCTAGGAAGGAGGTGGCTTATTTTTTAAGCCGCTAAAAGAACTGGCCCAATATAATTTATCTCAAATGTAAGAAAACATAACCCATTACGTTGTCTTCCTTGTCCAACGTCAACTCTTTAGCATGTCATATTTTAATGAGTGCTCACAATCATAAAATATGTCCAAGATAGTATATTTATATGTGAAGACCTCTCTTTCTTTATTACTTCCTATTAATTGCAATGATGACCAAAACTATGTTTGTCAACTCTCAACAACTTTTATTCATCATACTTTTTCTATGTGAGCTCATTACTCTCCATAAGATGCATATGATCTCTTTGTTTCCTTTTTTATTTATTTATTTATCTTTTCTTTTATTCACTTAGGATCATGGAAAAATAATCAAGCCCTTGACTCAACACTAATCTTTATTATATATAGCTCACGGACTCGATTACATAGAGGGATCATAAAGCAAAACTCAAAACTAGATCATGCCATAAACTTTATTCTACTAGATCAAGATATTACCAAAAGGATCAAACTAAGAAAAACGGTAAAGATAAAAGTGATGGTGATACGATACCGGGGCACTACCCCAAGCTTGGCAGTTGCCAAGGGGGTGCCCATACCCATGTGATTATGTCTCTCTTTTCAGGGATGGTGATGTGATATTCTTGGCGATGATGCCCCTCAGGATATGATTCTCCTCCTCGAGCTTATTGACTTGCTACTTGAGGTCCATTATTTCCTTTTGGAGTTTTCCTGTAACAGCCAAAGCTCCCTGCACCCAAAGGTGCTGCATAGCTGCGGGAGAACCAGTCACACTCTTTTTCATATTATCATAAGAAAGAAATCTAACATTGGAAGGGATAACCGAGTTTGGAATAGCCGAGCTCAGCAGTTCTCCCATTGTGAATCCAGCTCGGAAGCGGGAAGTGACTTCTTATCCTCTTCCATGGCATCTATCCTCTTCAAATCAGCCTCCATCTCTTCCTCCGTTGTTGGCCCAAAGAGGTCAACATTGTTGTTTGTCATTGATCTCGGTGCCGGATGAGACACCCGGCTCTCCCCGACTGACTCTTGCGAAGACATCTTGCTCTAATTTGCAGCAGCAACAGCTCAAAACACAAACAGAGGATAATTGCGTGATACGAGAGTCAAAACCCCCGGGAGATTATATAATGAATTTTTACCGACCAAAATATGTATTATGCAAGAAAAGGGAGTCCGGAGAGCGCATGAGGTGCCCACGAGGTAGGGGGCGCGCCCAGTAGGGTAGGGCACGCCCTCCACCCTCGTGGAGGCCTCGTGTCCTTCCCGGACTACTTCTTATTTTTCTATTTTTCTAAATATTCCAAAATGGAGAAATATTGCCTTAAAAACTATTTTGGAGTCGGTTTACTTACCGTACCACATACCTATTCCTTTTCGGAATCTGAAACGTTCCGGAAAGTGTCCCTTATGTATTCCTCCGGGGTTACGGTTTCAATAACATTTGTTTCAACATTTATGGGATTACCTGAGATATAATGTTTGATTCTTTGACCGTTCACCACCTTCAGATTTGTGCCTTCGAAGTTGTTGATTTTTATGGCACCGAGGCACCGAAATATAGACCCTCGATAACGTAAGGACCTTCCATTTAGAGAAAGTTTCCTGCAAAAAAATCTTAAAGAGAGTTGTATAGCAATACATAATCACCTACATTAAACTCACGCTTTTGTATTCCTTTATCATGCCATCTTTAACTTTTTCTTTAAACAACTTGGCATTTTTGTAGGCTTGGGTTCTCATCCATCGAGTGAGCTAATATCAAATAACCAATAACCTCTTCTCACCGGCAAGTTTAAAATCATAATTGAGCTCTTTAATAGCCCAATATGCCTTGTGTTCTAGTTCGAGAGGTAAGTGACATGATTTTCCGTAAACCATTTTATACGGAGACATACCCATAGGATTTTTATATGCAGTTCTATAGGCCCATAATGCATCATCAAGTTTCTTGGACCAATTCTTTCTAGACCTATTGACAGTCTTTTGCATAATTAATTTGAGCTCTCTATTACTCAATTCTACTTGACCACTATACTGAGGGTGATAAGGAGATGCAATTCTATGATTAACATCATACTTAGCAAGCATTTTACGAAAAGCACCATGAATAAAATGTGAACCACCATTAGTCATTAAATATCTAGGGACTCCAAATCTTGGAAAAATAACTTTAAGCATTTTAATAGAAGTGTTATGATCAGCACTACTAGTTGGAATAGCTTCTACCCACTTAGTAACGTAATCAACAGCAATTAAAATATGTGTATAACCATTAGAGGCAGGAAAAGGTCCCATATAGTCAAAGCCCCAAACATCAAATGGTTCAATAACGAGTGAATAGTTCATAGGAATTTCTTGACATCTACTAATATTCCCAATTCTTTAACATTCATCACAAGATAAGACAAACTTACGAGCATCCTTGAAGAGAGTAGGCCAATAAAACCAGATTGCAATACCTTATGTGCAGTTCTATCTCCAGCATGGTGTCCTCCATAAGCTTCGGAGTGACACTTGCGTAGGATCTGTTCCTGTTCATGCTCAGGTACACAACATCTAATAACACCATCTACTCCTTCTTTATAAAGATGTGGGTCATCCCAAAAGTAATGCCTCAAATCATAGAAGAACTTTTTCTTTTGCTGGTATGTGAAACTAGGTGGTATGAATTTGGCAACAATGTAATTAGCATAATCATCATACCATAGAGCAGTATGAGAAGTATTTATGACATTTAATTGCTCATCAGGAAAGCTATCATCAATAGGTAGTGGGTCATCAAGCACATTTTCTAATCTAGACAAGTTGTCTGCAACGGGGTTCTCAGCTCCCTTTCTATCAACAATATGTAAGTCAAATTCTTGTAGCAAGAGAACCCATCTAATAATTCTAGGTTTAGCATCTTTCTTTTCCATAAGATATTTAATAGAAGCATGATCAGTGTGAATAGTTACTTTAGAATCAACAATATAAGGTCTGAACTTATCACAAGCAAATACAATTGCTAATAATTCTTTTTCAGTAGTAGCATAATTTCTTTGAGCATTGTTTAGGGTTTTACTAGCATATTGAATAACATTTAATTTATTATCAACTCTTTGCCCTAGAATAACACCTACAGCATAATCACTAGCATCACACATAATTTCAAAGGGTAAATTCCAATCAGGTGGCTGAACAATAGGTGCAGAGATCAATGCTTTCTTAAGTATTTCAAATGCTTCTACACAATCATCATCAAAGACAAATGGTATATCTTTTTGTAATAAATTAGTCAGAGGCCGAGAAATTTTTGAGAAGTCCTTAATGAACCTCCTATAAAATCCAACATGACCAAGGAAACTTCTTATACCTTTGATGTCCTTGGGGCATGGCATTTTTTCAATAGCATCAACCTTGGCTTTATCAACTTCAATACCTCTTTCAGAAACTTTATGCCCCAAGACAATACCTTCATTAACCATAAAGTGGCACTTTTCCCAATTCAAGACAAGATTAGTTTCTTCATATCTCTACAAAACTGGATCGGTTGCTCAAGCAATCATCAAAATAAGATCCATAGACGGAGAAATCATCGATGAAAACCTCACAAATCTTTTCACAAAAGTCAGAGAATATAGCCATCATGCATCTTTGAAAGGTAGCAGGTGCATTACATAAACCAAAAGGCATACATCTATAAGCAAAAGTACCAAAAGGGCAAGTAAAAGTAGTCTTTGATTAATCCTTGGCTGACACAGGTATTTGAGAGAAACCAGAATAACCATCTAGAAAGCAAAAATGTGTATGTTTGGATAATCTTTCTAGCATTTGATCGATAAAAGGTAAGGGGTAATGATCCTTTTTAGTGTCCTTATTTAATTTGCGGAAATAAATTACCATCCTATAACATGTAATAATTCTTTGAGGAATCAATTCATCTTTATCAGTAGGAACGACAGTAATACCTCCCTTCTTAGGGACACAATGGACAAGACTTACCCACTATCTATCAGCAACGGGATAGATTATACCTGCCTCAAGGAGCTTTAGTATTTCCTTTCTTACCACTTCTTTCATTTTAGGATTCAGCCATCGTTGATGATCACAAACTGGTTTAGCATCTTCTTGCAAATTTATTTTATGTTGACATAGAGTGGGACTAATGTCCTTAAGATCATCAAGAGTATACCCAATAGCAGCACGGTGCTTCTTCAGAGTTTTCAATAATCTCTCTTCCTCATGCTCTGAAAGATTAGCACTAATAATAACAGGATATATCTTTTTATCATCAAGATAAGCATATTTAAGAGTATCAGGCAACGGTTTAAGCTCAAACACGGGATCACCCTTGGGTGGAGGAGGATCCCATAGGATTTCAACAGGCAAATTATGTTTCAGAATAGGTTCCTATTTAAAGAATACTTCATCTATTTCCCTTCTTTCATTCATAAACATATCATTTTCATGGTATAGCAAATATTTTTCTAAAGGATCACTAGGAGGTACGACAATAGAAGCAAGACCAATAATTTCATCCTTACTAGGTAATTCTTCTTCACGGTGTTGTCTACTAAATTTAGAGAAAAAATCATGGGACATATCATCTAAAACCGATAGTAACAACATCCTTTTTGCAATCTATCTTAGCATTAATAGTGTTTAAGAAGGGTCTACCAAATATAACGGGACAAAAGCTATCTTGTGGGGAACCTAGAACAAGAAAATCAGCAGGATATTTAGTTTTCCCACACAAGACTTCAACATCTCTAACAATTCCCATTGGTGAAATAGTATCTCTATTGGCAAGTTTAATTGTGACATCAATATCTTCTAACTCAACAGGTGCAATATCATGCATAATTTCTCTATATAGGTCAATAGGTATTGCACTCGCACTGGCACCCATATCACATAAGCCATGATAACAATGATCTCCTATTTTAACAGAAATAACAGGCATGCCTACCACATGTCTAGGTTTATCTTTAGCACAAGGTTTAGCAATTCTAGCAGTTTCATCACAGAAATAAATAACATGCCCATCAATATTATCAGCCAAAAGATCTTTAACAATAGCAATATTAGGTTCTACTTTAACTTGCTCAGGAGGTGTATATGTTCTAATATTGCTTTTACGAACCACAGTTGAAGCTTTAGCATGATCCTTTATTCTAACAGGGAAAGGTGGTTTCTCAACATAAGAAGTCGGAACAATAGGATCATTATAATTGATAGTCTTTTCTTCAACTTTAATAGGTGCATCTAATTTTACTTCTATGGGAGGATGATATTTAAACCACTTCTCCTTGGGGAGATCAACATAAGTAGCAAAAGATTCACAAAAAGAAGCTACTATCTCAGAGTCAAGTCCATATTTAGTGCTAAATTTACGAAAAACATCGGTATCCATAAAAGATTTAACACAATCAAACTTAGGTGTCATACCTGACTCCTTACCTTCATCGAGGTCCCAATCTTCAGAGTTGCGTTTAATTCTTTCCAATAAATCCCATTTGAATTCAATAGTCTTCGTCATAAAAGAGCCAACACAAGAAGTATCGAGCATGGTGCGATTGTTATCAGAAAGCCGAGCATATAAATTTTGAATAATCATCTCTCTTGAGAGCTCATGATTGGGGCATGAATATAACATTGATTTAAGCCTCCCTCAAGCTTGAGTGATGCTTTCTCCTTCGCGAGGCCAAAAATATATATATAATTGCGATCATGATGAACAAGATGCATAGGATAAAACTTCTGATGAAATTCCAATTTCAATCGTTTGTAGTTCCATGACCCCGTATCATCACATAGCCTATACCATGTCAATGCATCTTCCTTCAAAGATAAAGGGAAGACCTTATTCTTAATAACATCTCTGGGTACACCTGCAAGCTTAAATAATCCACAAACTTCATCCACATATATTAGGTGCTCATCAGGATGCGTTGTTCCATCTCCTGCAAAAGGATTAGCTAGCAGTTTTTCTATCATACCCGAAGGAATTTCAAAGCAGACATTTTCATTTTCAGTAAGTTCAGTAGGTTGAGGAGCAACTCTTTGCTCTACTGGCCGGGGTGAATATACCCCGAACAAGCCCCTCAGAGGATTACTTTCCATAGTAACAAGTGACTGTAAATTTCAGCACACTATATAAATTTTCCTTACCAAATTCCACCTACCAAATGCACTTCACTCCCCAGCAACGGCGCCAGAAAAGAGTCTTGATGACCCACAAGTATAGGGGATCTATCGTAGTCCTTTCGATAAGTAAGAGTGTCGAACCCAACAAGGACCAGAAGGAAATGATAAGCGGTTTCCAGCAAGGTATTCTCTGCAAGTACTAAAATAAGTGGTAACAGATAGTTTTGTGATAGGATAATTTGTAACAAGCAACAAGTAACAAAAGTAAATAAAGTGCAGCAAGGTGGCCCAATCCTTTTTGTAGCAAAGGACAAGCCTGGACAAACTCTTATATAGAGAAAAGCGCTCCCGAGGACACATGGGAATATCGTCAAGCTAGTTTTCATCACGTTCATATGATTCACGTTCGGTACTTTGATAATTTGGTATGAGGGTGGACCGGTGCTTGGGTACTGTCCTTACTTGGACAAGCATCCCACTTATGATTAACCTCTATTGCAAGCATCCGCAACTACAACAAAAGTATTAAGGTAAACCTAACCATAGCATGAAACATATGGATCCAAATCAGCCCCTTAGGAAGCAACGCAGAAACTAGGGTTTAAGCTTCTGTCACTCTAGCAACCCATCATCTACTTATTACTTCCCAATGCCTTCCTCTAGGCCCAAATAATGGTGAAGTGTTATGTAGTCAACGTTCACATAACACCACTAGAGGAGAGACAACATACATCTCATCAAAATATCGAACGAATACCAAATTCACACGACTACTAATAGCAAGACTTCTCCCATGTCCTCAGGAACAAAAGTAACTACTCACAAAGCATAATCATGTTCATAATCAGAGGGGTATTAATATGCATATAGGATCTGAACATATGATCTTCCACCAAATAAACCAACTAGCATCAACTACAAGGAGTAATTAACACTACTAGCAACCTACTAGCACCAATCCCGGACTTGGAGACAAGAATTGTATACAAGAGATGAACTAGGGTTTTGAGAGGAGATGGTGCTGGTGAAGATGTTGATGGAGATTTCCCTCTCCCGATGAGAAGAGCATTGGTGATGACGATGGCGATGATTTCCCCCTCCCGGAGGGAAGTTTCCCCGGCAGAACAACTCTTTCGGAGCCCTAGATTGGATCCGCTTCATGGCGGCGGAGTCTCGTCCCAAAAGCTGGCTTATGATTTTTTTCTCATCGAAAGACTCCATATAGCAGAAGATGGCCATCGGAGGGCCACCAGGGGGCCCACGAGGTAGGGGGTGCGCCCCCACCCTCGTGGGCAAGGTGTGGCCCCCCTGGTGAACTTCTTGCGCTAAGTATTTTTTATATATTCCGAAAACGTCTTCCGTGAAGTTTCAGGACTTTTGGAGCTGTGCAGAATAGGTCTCTAATATTTGCTCCTTTTCCATCCCAGAATCCCAGCTGCCAGCATTCTCCCTCTTCATGTAAACCTTGTAAAATAAGAGAGAATAGGCATAAGTATTGTGAAATAATGTGTAATAACAGCCCATAATGCAATAAATATCGATATAAAAGTATGATGCAAAATGGACGTATCAGAACCTCAACAAATGCAACAGGAAGAAGAAGATCTTCCACCGCACATTAATGATCCGTATGTTGAGGATGTGGATGATGGAAATGAAGTTGAACCTCATGAAACCCTAACCTCCATCATGCCATGAGTGGCCAGTCGTGTTGATGTTGATCAAATTCTTAACGGCATATCAGAAGGTAGAGTCACTCGTAAATAATTGACCAACTTTTGTGCTCACTTTTCATTTGTCTCTAGTGCTGAGCCACTCAAGGTACAAGATGCATTGATGGACAATGATTGGCTGGTTGCTATGCAAGAAGAGTTGAGCAGTTTTGAATGCAACAAAGTATGGTCACTAGTCAAGGGACCAACTAAGGAACACAATGTCATTGGAACAAAATGGATTTTCAAGAACAATAAAGATGAGAATTGTGTAATCATCTGAAACAAGGCAAGGTTAGTGGCACAAGGGTACTCACAATTTGAAGGTTTGGACTTTGATGAGACCTTTGCTCTCGTTACCTGTCTTGAGTCTATTCGCATCTTACTTGCTTATGCTACCTTCAATGGTTTTACTTTACATCAAATGGATGTGAAGAGTGTTTTTCTTAACAACCATCTACAAGAAGAAGTATATGTATCACAACCACCCGGGTTCATTGATCCCGATCACAAAGACTATGTGTATAAACTTCACAAGGCTTTGTATAGCCTCAAACAGGCACCTCATGCTTGGTATGACCATCTTAAGAAGTTTCTACTCGATGATGGCTTTGTGAGAGGGGTGATCGATCCCACTCTTTTTACTAAGAGGGAAAAGCATGATTTGATCTTATGCCAAATCTATGTAGATGGCATCATTTTTGGTTCATCTAACATTCATTTGTGCAAGAAGTTTGTGGATCCATGACCAAGACATTTGGGATGTCCCTCAATGCATATTTGAAGTTCTTTCTCGGATTTCAAATTCAACAATTTCAAGAAGTAATTTTCTTGTCTCTGACAAAATACCTCAAGGACATTCTAGGGAAGTTTGACATGACAAATGCTAGCCGATGTAAGACACCCATGCCAACAAAACTTGTTCTCACTAAAGACACAAATGGTATCCCTTTTGACTCATTCTTTACCGCTTAATGATTGGTTCATTGCTTTATCTTTGTGCATCTAGACCATACATCATGTTAAGTGTAGGAATATGTGCAAGATTTCAGGCTTTCCCTAGGGAAAGTCGTCATAAGGCGGTTAAGCATATTCTTAGATACCTTGTTCACACACCAAAGTTGGCCCTATGGTACCCCAAGGATGCCAAGTTTGATCTCATTGGGTACACGGATGCAGATTGTGCCTGAGATAAAGTGGGATGGAAGTCCACCTCTGGTGCATGTCAATTTCTTGGATGCTGCTTGGTAAGTTGGTCCTCAAAGAAGCAAAATTATGTCTCCCTCTCCACCGCCGAAGCCGAATACATTGCAACCGCAAGCTGTGCAACTCAATTACTATGGATGAGGCAAACTTTGAAGGATTATGGTATCACCTGTAGACATGTGCCTCTTCTATGTGATAATGAAAGTGCCATCAAGATTGTTGAGAACCCTATTGATCACCCTCGCACAAAGCATATTGATATTAGTATCACTTCCTGAGAGACCATGTGCAAAAAGGTGACATTGATATTACTCATGTTGGTACAGATATGCAACTTGCTAATATATTTTTACCAAACCATTGGATGAAGCAAGGTTTTGTCAACTTAGGCGTGAACTTGGTATCTTGGAGCTTGATAACATTATGTGAATCTAGTACCCATGCATACATTAACTTCATGTCTTGTCTTGATGTAGGCATGTATTTAGGGGGAGAAATTCAACTCATGAATCTTCTTCTCTCTATATGATGCGCAAATAAACCAAGCACTCTCAAAGTCACTATGTCATCTCTATGTGACCATGGTACTTTAAATGGTGGAGTTGTGGCGCTGGGCTCAAGGTTCTTTTCTTTGTAGTTCCATACCACGGTTACCCAAACATGGTGGCCTAGGCCACCGCCAAATAGTAGAGTAGCTTACTTAGTTTAACTAGGGTCATCATTGTTTTGTTTGATCATGCTCTTTGTGTTCTATATGCCACATCTCACCACTATATGTGTGACTAGATAAAAATCATGTGATTCCATCTTTATCTATATATATATATCCTATATGTCTAAAGTTCATTCAAAATTCTGCCATCACTCTGATTTGACATCAGATTTCCGACATATGTCGGACGTCCGGTGACTCGCAGCATACCGGTTGTCCGACATCACTTGGATGTCCGGTTGCTGTGCAGCCTTCCTCGTCGTCCCTCAGTAGTCATCCCAGGCCTCAGACGTCCGAGGTTTTTTGGTCGTCCGTCACCTGACTTGTCGGGCGCACCCATCAGCTCCCGGACGTCCGACATCTGTCGGTCGTCCGGTAAACTCTGCGACCCATATAAAAATGGGGGATGGGCTTGAACGAGCAGTCACCCTATCTTTTCCCCTCCCCATCCCGTGTCTCTGTCCACCGTCGCCGCTGGGGGAGGCCGCGATACCACCAGCGTACTACGCCACCGGGAGGGATATCTGTCGATCTGACCCTCTCCCTCTTCGATCCGGCCCGATATTTTCCCTCTGTTTGTCCTCTTCTCCTCTCGTCATTCGTTTCTGCACTCTGTGGTGATCCCCTTTCTATCTTGGATGATTCATTAGGTGGAGATTAACCAAACGATGTCGAAAATCAAGCACCCTGCTCACAAAAATACCGGGGGCTTGTTGGCTCACGCATCACGACGCGGTGGCTCGGATGACACGCAAGAGCATCTCCGTCCGTGCAAATGGGTTGGGAAACAACCTGTACACGAGGATACTGTAGCAACCAGACCTCAAACAGTCTGATCTCTCTGCATCAGTGTCATCCCTGGATCGGTAATGCTGACACACACAGTACTTGAGGATTTATAACAGAGTAGCAATCACACACTTATCACATCGAATGTCTCAAAAGAGAACTTATTACAATAAATCTGGCTTAAGGCCATCTAATACGATAGCAGCGCAAGGCTTGGAGGATAAAGTGAGTCCATCAACTCCAACGACATCACTGAGTGAAAGACCACGACCTAAGGCTCCTTACTCGTCATCTGAAAAGTATGCAACATGATACGTTGCAGCCCGAAAACGGGTCAGCACATGGAATATGCTGACAGTGTAACACAAGAGAGTAATGAACAGAATAATGCTATCACTACAGGCATATATGGCTGGTGGAGGCTGTATGGTTAATAGATTTTGTGAAAAGCCAATTTTTCCCTACTACAAAGGAATAAATTTTATTTAACTATCATGGTAGTTGTAAAACACTGAGAATGGTAAACCCCATCTCAATCCCAATTAAAATTAATTAATAACCCAATCAAATTATATTTAAGGGTGATGAGATTCACATGATAATCCAAGAACTAGATACTCTAGATGTCCATAACCGGGGACACGGCTAACAATGATTAGTTTGTACACTCTGCAGAGATTTGTGCACTTTTCCCCACAAGACTCGATCTCCTCCGTTGGATTTCTCACACTACATAATGTTTGAGAGACGGATGACCGAGACACAGTCGTTCCGAAGAGGTTCCCTTAACCGATAGATAGGCCGGTACACCTACAATCCCCTACATCTACTAGCCCATCATGGAAAGGTTTCCCACAACTTACTCAACTATGCCAGAGTCCATAATGGCATGTGGCTGCACACGGAAGTTTCCAGTATGAATAATCTTATGATCCCTTTGAGTCTGGGTGGCGGTCCATAGGAGAATCACACGGTACCCCGGGATTTCCAAAAAAATAGGCAATCACTGGATACCCCAGGTGCCTCAATCCACCGAGATGTGTATTTAAGTTGCCACCTTAAGTTGAACCATTAATTAACAATCTCACATATGTCATGGATGCACTCAAACCCAAACCACGTCTACGAGCATAGCATAGCAATATAAGCAACATAGAAGTAACTCCCAGGGTTTGATATCAACAGGTGAATAGGCACTACCTCATCTACTTCCCAACCCACAATTTATTCAGATCCTAACCATGCAAGTGTTTGAGAATTGATCTAATGCAATAAAAATGGGTAGTAAAGAGGTATGATCAAAGTGTTACTTGCCTTGCCGATGATCCATGAAACCTAGAGACTCGATGTAGCACGCTTCGCACTCCGGGTACTCTATCGCAATCAAACAAGCATACAATAAGCAATCAAGCAAGGGCACGGGTAAAACTCAAATAAGAGATCTAACCAGAAAGTTCAACTTAAGAACTCCGATTTGCAAAAAGAATCAAATCAAACGAAGCAACAAAACTCAAACGGAGAAAGAAACAAGGTTCGTTTACTAATCTGGAATAAAGCCGTATTTTACAGTAGCAAAAACTTGTTTAAGTTGGTTAAACAAAAAGAGTGTTTCGAGACGAAACTCTAGGCGCTTGAACGCCTGATTCCGATGAACGAACGAAAAGTTATACTAAAACGAAAATCGGATCAGAAATCGCGATCGAAAATAATCGCGGAAAATGCGAGAAAAAAGAAAAACTGACGAACAGGCTAACGAACGAACGTTCGCTTTCTGCGGCTAAACGGTGAAAACCGTTCGGGCGTTCGCTAAATAACTAAACCGAAAAGAAAAAATAAACCGAACCGGATCTAAAAAACAAACGAATCTAGGGTTTCGAAAAAAACCAAACGATTTTCTCATGAAAACCAAGGCGGCTACCTCGGGTCCGGCGGGGTCCGGCGAGGCGGGGCGGCGGGCGATGGCGGCGCGCGTCGGCAGCGGCGCGACGGCTAGGGTTAGGGCGCGAGGCACGGGTGGGCTTCGGCCGGCGACTGTGGGCTTCGGCGGCTCGGGGGTGGCGGCTTATAAAGGCCCCCTGGGCAGAGTCCCGCTCGGGTACGGCCCGGAGTCGGTTTGACTTTTTTTATATAATTTGACGTGCAGAAAAAGAAATAAGAGAAATACTATACAGACTCCAAAAATCCCGAAATAAAATTTCCTCGTCCTCTAAAAATAAGCCGGACAAGGTGAACATTTATTTGGGGTCTAAAATGCAACTTTGAAAAACACATTTTATTCCTAATTCAAATAAAATAGCGATAAAACTCCGAATAAAAATCTTATTTGATTTTAATATTAAATCTTCGATATTTCTCTATTTTGAGGAAGTCATTTTATCCTCTCTCTTTTATTTTTTTTATAAAGAAATATTCGAAGAGAAAATAATTAAAATCAAACGATCCTCTCTTCAAAATTCGAGAAAACTCGAATATGAAAATAATGAAATCCCCAACTCTCTCCGTAGGTCCTTGAGTTGCGTAGAAGTTCTAGGATCAAGCAAAAATGCAATAAAATATGATACGCAATGATGATCTATGTATAACATTCCAAATTGAAAATTTGGGATGTTACAAACCTACCCCCTTAAGATGAATCTCGCCCTCGAGATTCGGGTTGGCTAGAAAATAGGTGTGGATGGTCCTTGCGTAGGTCTTCCTCTCGTTCCCAGGTGGCTTCATCCTCGGTATGGTGGCTCCACTGAACTTTACAGAACTTCATAACTTTGCTGCGTCTAACTCGGCTGGTAAACTTGAGAATCTTGACTGGCTTCTCCTCATAAGTCAAGTCGCTATCCAACTGTATCGCTTCCAGTGGCATTGTATCTCTCAGAGGGATATCAGCCATCTCTGTGTGGCACTTCTTCAACTGAGAAACGTGGAACACATCGTGAACTCCTGACAATCCTTAGGGCAATTCCAACTTGTAAGCAACTTCCCCCATACGTTCCAAAACTTTGTATGGTCCCACAAATCATGGTGCTAACTTTCCCTTAACTCCAAAGCGCTTAACTCCTCAGAGTGGTGATACCCGAAGATACACTCTGTCTCCAACTTCATAAGCTATCTCCTTGCGTTTAGAATCCGCATAGCTCTTCTGCCTGGACTGGGCTACCTTGAGTCTATCACGAATTAGTTTAGCCTTCTCTTCTGATTCTTTAATCAAATCTAGTCCAAACAACTGCCGGTCTCCAACTTCATCCCACAACAACGGTGTTCTGCACCTCCTTTCGTACAATGCTTAGAAAGGGGCCATCTTCAAACTGGCTTGGTAACTGTTGTTGTATGAGAACTCTGCTTAAGTCAAATTTTCGTCCCAACTAGATACATAATCTAGCGCACAAGCTCTCAACATGTCCTCCAGAATCTGATTGACTCTCTCAATCTGTCCATCTGTCTACGGGTGAAAAGCTGTACCGAACTCTAGCCTGGTTCCCAAAGTTTCATGCAACTGATTCCAAAACTTTGAGGTAAACTAGGTTCCTTTATCTGATACAATTGTTCTCGGAACTCCATGCAAACATACGATCCTGGTCATGTATATCTTTGCCAACTTAGCACTGGTGTAAGTGGGCTTCACTGGGATGAAATGAGCTACTTTTGTCAAGCGATCGACTAAAACCCATATCGAGTCATAGCCTGAACGAGTCCTGGGTAATCCTGTGATAAAATCCATGCCTAGCTTATCCCACTTCCATTTGGGTATCGGCAATGGTTGCAGCAATCCTGTTGGCTTCTGATGCTCTGCCTTCACTCTCTGACATACATCACAAACTGCTACATACTCCTCAATATCCTTCTTCATTCCGGTCCACCAGAATCTATCCTTCAGATCCAGGTACATCTTGGTATTTCCTGGGTGAATCGAATATGGTGAGTCATGGGCCTCCTGCAAAATCAGCTTCCTGATCTCCTGATCATTTGGTACATATACGCGGTCCTCAAACCATAGGGTATCGTGTTCATCCTCCCGAAATCCCTTGGCTTTTCCTTTGCTCATCCTTTCCTTTATCTCGGCAATCTCCTTGTCCGTCTTCTACGCTTCTCTGATCTTATCCATCAAAGTAGACTGAATCTCCAAAGCTGCTACATGACCTATCGGAACTATCTCCAAACATAGCCCACGAAGGTCTTCTGCTAACTCCTTGGGTAACTCTCCTGTCATGAGTGTATTGACATGACTCTTGCGGCTCAACGCATCGGCTACTACGTTAGCCTTTCCGGGATGATAGTGCAACTTTATATCATAGTCCTTTATGAGTTCCAACCATCTCCTCTGCCTGAGATCCAACTCCTTCTGTGTGAAGATATACTTCAAACTCTTGTGATCCGTGTATACCTCACAATGGTTTCCGATGAGAAAATGTCTTCAAGTCTTCAACGCATGCACTACGGCTGCTAACTCCAAATCATGCATAGCATAATTTAACTATGGGTTTTAACCTGTCGTGAGGCATATGAAACAACTCTTCCTTCCTGCATAAGCACTGCTCCAAGTCCTCGACGAGAGGCGTCGCAATACACTTCATAATCCTTGCGTTGATCTGGCAGAATCAACACTGGTGATGTAACCAAGCGTTTCTTCAACTCCTGAAAACTGGCCTCACATTCCTCAGTCCATTTGAACTTGGTGTCCTTCTTCAACAACTCCGTCATAGGCTTTGCAATCTTCGAGAAATTCTCAATGAACCTCCGGTAGTATCCTGCGAGTCCAAGAAAACTCTGGATCTCTCCAACTAACGTGGGTGCCTCCCAATTTGTCACAATGACAACTTTGGTGGGGTCTACCGCTATTCCTTCTCCAGATATAACATGTCCAAGGAATCCAACTTCCTTCAACCAAAACTCACACTTGCTGAACTTGGCGTATAGCTGATGTTCTCTGAGCTTCCTAAGTACTAAACGCAAATGCTCTTTATGCTCCTCTTCATTCTTCGAGTATACCAGAATATCATCAATGAACACCACAACGAACTTATCCAAAAACTCCATGAACACCTTGTTCATCATGTTCATGAAATAGGCAGGTGCATTAGTCAGGCCAAATGACATAACGGTATACTCATATAGCCCGTACCTTGTGGTAAAAGCTGTCTTAGGTATATCCTGCTCTCGAATCTTCAACTGGTGGTACCCTGATCGCAGATCGATCTTGGAAAACACCTTAGCTCCTTGAAGCTGATCAAACAAATCATTGATCATCGACAGTGGGTACTTGTTCTTGATCGTTACTTCATTCAATCCACGATAATCAACAACCGTCCTTAACGATCCATCCTTCTTCTCCACTAGAAGTACTGGTGATCCCCAAGGTGACGAACTTGGGCGAATATATCCTTTATCCAGTAACTCCTTAATCTGCTTCTTAATTTCCTCTACATCTTGTGCGGGCATCCTGTACGGTCTCTTAGATATTGGCCCTATGCCTGGAAAAAGCTCAATCAAAAACTCGATGTCTCTATTCGGTGGCATGCCTGGCAACTCTTCTGGAAATACATCCGAAAAATCCTTCACCACTGGTACTTCCTCCTGTACAACTCCTGTTAAGGAATTTACTTGAGTCCTAATCGGCACATGCCGGGATACATACTTGATCCTTCTTCCTTCTGGGGTGGTGAGCAAAATCGACTTACTAGTGCAATCGATGTTTCCTCCATACATCGATAGCCAATCCATACCCGGAATCACATCCAAACCTTGAGACTCCAGAATTATCAGATCTGAGGGGAAAACGTGCCTACCTATGGCCAAGGGTATCTGAAAACATCATTGGCTTGCCATATACTCTGCTCCTGGCGAGCTCACTAACATAGGTGTACTAAGAACTTTGGTGGGCAGTTTATACTTATCCACAAATCCCCTTGATATGTATGAATGCGATGCACCGGTAACGAAAAGTACGACTGCAGTAAAAGACTTAACCAAAAACTTACCTATTACTGCATCTAGCTGGGCTTCAATCTCCTCCACGTTAACGTGGTTCACTTGTCCCCTGTTGAAAGGGTTGGGCTTCTTCCCAGAGCTTCCATTACCGTTTCCGTTCTTAGCTTCAGGACATTCATTGGTGTAATGTCCAGTCTTCTGGCACTTGTAGCAAGTAACATGGCTTAGATCTTTCTTGGAGGGGTTGCTGGGTTGGAACGGTTCTGTCCATTGCTTCCTCCATTACCATTCTTGGAGCCACTATGGTTGTGACAACTTCCTCCATTGTGAGTGTGGCCTCCATGGTTATGCACAAGTCCTCCCGGGTTTGGTGTGAAACGGGGTCTCTGCTGAGCTCCCGAATTATACTTCCCTTGTCCATACTTCCTCTTGTGGTTATCAATCTGCTGCTGCTTCCCTTCAATCATGAGAGCTCTATCCACCAACTGTTGGTAGTTATTAAAGGTTGCTACCATCAACTGCATGCTCAGCTCATCATTCAGTCCTTCCAAAAACTTCTCCTGCTTAGCTGCATCCGTAGCAACGTCATCTGGGGCATAACGTGCTAGCTTGCTAAAGTCATCCACATACTCGCTAACGGTGCGTCCTCCTTGGCGTAAGTTGTGAAACTCACGCTTCTTTATGGCCATAGTTCCTGCTGATACATGGGCAGTGCGAAAAGCCTGCTGGAACTGGTCCCATGTAATAGTGGCTATAGGATAGGTGACAGTGTAATTCTCCCACCATGAGGCTGCTGGTCCATCCAATTGCTGCGCGACAAAACGCACCCTCTCACCTGCAGTGGTTAACTCTCTTCCAATCCAGCGGAGCCAATCATCTACCACTATTGGCTCAGTGCTACTGGAAAAAACCGGCGGCTGCAACCTCATAAAACAGGCTAAATTGTTAACTTGGGGTGGTGGTGGTGGGTTGTTGTTGTTGCCTTGGTTCTGAACCAACAACTGCATCAGGGTATTCTGCTGCTGGATCGACTGAGTGAGCTCTTGTGGAAAGGTAAATCCGGGGTCATGTCTCGGAGGCATCTGAGGGTTTAGAGGGAAGAGAATAGAATAGAATGAGGTCTAGTGAGAAAACACTACCCATATGCACATGATACAAACACAAACATATCACTCAATCAATCAATCAAGCAAGGGCATACAATCGGTCCAGAATTTATCGTTACAAAGTGCTTGGACTATACTATTTACATGGTAGACTACTACTATTGTTTTGGTGGTCAACTAGAAATATTGTTCGGTTGAAGACTCCATGATATCTGCTCCAGCTTCATCAACATAATCATCATCACTATCGTTGGGGTCCGAGTCGGTGTCGTCAATGATGATGTAGTTCTCCGGGCAAGTGGAACCGTCATCTTCTCCTCCTGGTGCGGGGTTTCCCATGAATACTCCTAGCTTCCTTGTCAAGTCGTCATTCTTCTCCACTAGTACGACGATTTCTTCCTCATAATCTTTGCGAGTTGCCTTGAGTTCTTCCTCAAGCTCCGTGATCCTTGTCATCGCCTTCTTCAGATCTATCATGCCTACGCACATATGATTTTCCTAGCGGCGAGTATGCTGGTTTAACTCCTGGATGAAAGCGGCAATTGATCTATCCTTCCTGGTGCTGATCATCTCCCATTGCTCATCTCGGCGCCCACAAATCTGGTAGATAGTATCCTTGAGATCCTTGTGGTAAACTTCTCCAATGCGTCCCATGGTGATGTGGGCTGCCATACTCTTTCCTAGACTCCAGGTTGGTGCATCAAAGGAAAACTCTATGGGCTCATTGACTGACATGAATGTCCTTCCTGGAACTTGAACTTGAATCATCCATCGCTCCTCTTCTGGTAAAGTGGTGTTGTAAGTCCCGGTGAAGTTTGGTATTCCGATGTTCAGATACCTAGTGACTTCCTTCAAGTGGCGTCCAAAAGGTGTGTCTTCATCCGGTTGTGCAAACTTGTTCCTTGCGTCTGCCATCCTAAAGAGTAGAAAATGGAGAGAAGTCAGAAATGAGAAGAGAGTAGTGATCTAGGGCTTTAGCTTAGTGGTCGTGTCCTACAGTCAGCGTGTGCTCTAATACCATCTTGTAGCGACCAGACCTCAAACAGTCTGATCTCTGTGCATCAGTGTCATCCCTGGATCGGTAATGCCGACACGCATAGTACTTGAGGATTTATAACATAGTAGCAATCACACACTTATTACATCGAATGTCTCAAAAGAGAACTTATTACAATAAATCTGGCTTAAGTCCATCTAATATGATAACAAAAGAAGGCTTGGAAGATAAAGTGAGTCCATCAACTCCAACGGCATCACTGAGTGAAAGACCACGACCTAAGGCTCCTTACTCGTCGTCAGAAAAGTCTGCAACATGATATGTTGCAGCCCGAAAACGGGTCAGCACATGGAATATGCTGGCAATGTAACACAAGAGAGTAATGAACAGAATAATGCTATCACTACAGGCATATATGGATGGTGGAGGCTGTATGCTTAATAGATTTTGCGAAAAGCCAATTTTTCCCAACTACAAAGGAATAAATTTTATTTAACTATCATGGTAGTTGTAAAACACTGAGAATGGTAAACCCCATCTCAATCCCAATTAAAAGTAATTAATAACCCAATTAAATTATATTTAAGGGTGATGAGATCCACATGATAATCCAAGAACTAGATACTCAAGATGTCCATAACCGGGGACACGACTAACCATGATTAGTTTGTACACTCTGCAGAGGTTTGTGCACTTTTCCCCACAAGACTCAATCTCCTCCGTTGGATTTCTCGCACTATATAATGTTTGAGACACAGATGACCGAGACACAGTCTTTCCGAAGAGGTGCCCTTAACCGATAGATATGCCGGTACACCTACAATCCCCTACATCTGCTAGCCCATCATGGAAAGGTTCCCCACAACTTATTCAACTATGCCAGAGCCCATAATGGCACGTGGCTGCACACGGAAGTTTCCAGTATGAATAATCTTATGATCCCTTTGAGTCTGGGTGGCGGTCCATAGGAGAATCACACGGTACCCCGGGATTTCCAAAAAAAAAAGGCAATCACTGGATACCCCAGGTGCCTCAATCCACCCAGATGTGTATTTAAGTTGCCACCTTAAGTTGAACCATTAATTAACAATCTCACATCTATCATCGATGCACTCAAACCCAAACCACGTCTACGAGCATAGCATAGCAATATAAGTAACGTAGAAGTAACTCCCAGGGTTTGATAGCAACAGGTGAATAGGCACTACCTCATCTACTTCCCAACCCACAATTTATTCAGATCCTAACCATGCAAGTGTTTGAGGATTGATCTAATGCAATAAAACTGGGTAGTAAAGAGGTATGACCAAAGTGTTACTTGCCTTGCCGATGATCCGTGAAACCTAGAGACTCGATGTTGCACGCTTCGCACTCCGGGTACTCTATCGCAATCAAAGAAGCATACAATAAGCAATCAAGCAAGGGCATGGGTAAAACTCAAATAAGAGATCTAACCAGAAAGTTCAACTTAAGAACTCCGATTTGCAAAAAGAATCAAATCAAACGAAGCAACAAAACTCAAACGGCGAAAGAAACAAGCTTCGTTTACTAATCTGGACTAAAGTCAAATTTTACAGTAGCAAAAAACTTGTTTAAGTTGGTTAAACAGAAAGAGGGTTTCGAGACAAAACTTTAGGTGCTTGAATCGCCTGATTCCGATGAACGAGCGAAAAGTTATACTAAAATGAAAATCGGATCAGAAATCACGATTGAAAATAATCACGGAAAATCCGAGAAAAAAGAAAAACTGACGAACAGGCTAACGAACGAATATTCGCTGTCTGTGGCTAAACGGTGAAAACTGTTCGTTAAAACGAACGTAAAAACGGGCGTTCGCTAAATAACTGAACCGAAAAGAAAAAAATAAACCGAACCGGATCTAAAAAATAAACGGATCTAGGGTTTCGAAAAAATCCAAACGGTTTTCTCGCGAATACCGAGGCGGCTACCTCGGGTCCGGCGGGGTCCGGCGAGACGGCGTGGCGGCGGTGCGGCTCTGGCGACGACGCGTGGTGTCGCGGCGGCGGCGCGACGGCTAGTGTTAGGGCGCGAGGCGCGGGTGGGCTTCGGCGGGCGGCTGTGGGCTACGGCGGCTCGGGGGTGGCGGCTTATAAAGGCCCCCCGGGTGGAGTCCCGCTCGGGTACGACTCGGATTCGGTTTGACTTTTTATATATAATTCCGACATGCAGAAAAAGAAAGAAAAGAAATACTAAACGGACTCTAAAAATCCCCAAATAAATTTTCCCCGTCCTCTAAAAATAAGCCGGACAAGGTGAACATTTATTTGGGCCTAAAATGCAACTTTGAAAAATGCATTTTTTCCTAATTCAAATTAAATAGCGATAAAACTCTGAATAAAAATCTTATTTGATTTTAATATTAAATCTTCGATATTTCTCTATTTCGAGGAAGTCATTTTATCCTCTCTCTTTTATTTTTTTATAAAAGAAATATTCGAAGAGAAAATAATTAAAATCAAACGATCCTCTCTTCAAAATTCGAGAAAACTCGAATATGAAAATAATGAAATCCCCAACTCTCTCCGTAGGTCCTTGAGTTGCGTAGAATTTCTAGGATCAAGCCAAAATGCAATAAAATATGATATGCAATGATGATCTATGTATAACATTCCAAATTGAAAATTTGGAATGTTACAGATACTGATAGGTCTCCAACGTATCTATAATTTTTGATTGTTGCATGCTATTATATTATTATTTTGGATGTTTTATATGCATTAATATGTTATTTTATATTATTTTTGGGACTAACCTATTAACCTAGAGCCTAGTGCTAGTTTTTGTTTTTCCTTGTTTTTTAGCTTCGTGGAAAAGGAATACCAAACGGAATAAAACCTTCACGATGATTTTTATTGGACCAGAAGACACCCCGGAGACTTAAAGATCAAGTCAGAAGAGCCACGAGGCAGCAACAAGGGGGGAGGGCGCGCCCCCTCCCTTGTGGCCCCCCAGTGACTCTCCTGACCTAATTCTGCCTTCTATATATTCACATATATTCCCAAACCACCAAAAGCATCCACAAAAACACTATTCCATTGGCGCAAACTTCTGTTCCCGTGAGATCCCATCTAGGGGCCATTTCCGGCATCCTGCCGGAGGGGGATTCGATCATGGAGGGCATCTACATCAACTCCATTGCCCTTCCGATGAAGCGTGAGTAGTTTACCTCTGACCTACGGGTCCATAGCTAGTAGCTAGATGGCTTCTTCTCTCTCTTTGATTCTCAATACCATGTTCTCCTCGGTGTTCTTGGAGATCTATCAGATGCAATCTTCTTTTGCGGTGTGTTTGTCGAGGTCCGATGAATTGTGGATTTATGATCAGCTTATCTATGAATATTATTTGAATCTTCTCTGAATCCTTATATGCATGATTTGATATCTTTGTAATTCTCTTCGAACTATCGGTTTACTTTGGCCAACTAGAGTGGTTTTTCTTGCAATGGGAGAAGTGCTTAGCTTTGGGTTCAATCTTGCGGTGTCCTCTCCCAGTGACAGTAGGGGCAGCGAGGCACGTATTGTATTGTTGCCATCGAGGATAGAAGATGGGGTTTAAATCATATTGATTGAGTTTATTCCTCTACATCATGTCATCTTAGTTAAAGCGTTACTCAATTCTTCATCAACTTAATACTCTAGATGCATGAAGGAGTCGGTCAATGTGTGGAGTAATAGTAGTAGATGCAGGCAGGAGTCGGTCTACTTAACACGGATGTGATGCCTATATTTCATAATCATTGCCTTGGATATCGTCATAACTTTGCGCTTTTCTATCAATTACTTGACAGTAATTCATTCACCCATCATATTATTTGCTATCTTGAGAGATGCCTCTAGTGAAACCTATGGCCCCCGGGTCCATTTTCCATCATACTAGTTTCCGATCTTTTATTTTCCATCATATAAGTTTCCGATCTACTATTTGGAGTCTTTTACTTTCCGATCTATAAACCAAAAACCCCCAAAATATTTACTTTATCTTTTGTTTAGTTTTATCTATCTCTATGAGATCTCACTTTTGCAGGTGACCGTGAAGGGATTGACAACCCCTTTATCGCGTTGGGTGCAAGTGTTTGATTGTTTGTGCAGGTATTGGTGATTTGTGCGTTGTCTCCTACTGGATTGATACCTTGGTTCTCTAACTGAGGGAAATACTTATCTCTACTTTGCAACATCACCCTTTCCTCTTCAAGGGAAAAACCAACGCAAGCTCAAGAATAGCAGGAATAATTTCTAGCGCCGTTGCCGGGGAGATCTACGCCAAGTCAAGACATACCAAGTACCCATCATAAAACTCTCATCTCTTGCATTATATTATTCACCATTCGCCTCTCGTTTTCCTCTCACCACTTCTAAAAATGATTTTCAAAAAGATTTGCCTTTTCTCTCGCTGCTCTCTTGTTTGCCTAAGTCCGTCTTTCTATCGCTATGGCCGACTCTAAAAGGGCTAAGGGTTTTAACCCAAGTTTTAATGCTTTGGATAGCCCCTCTGTCCTTTCTAAGCTCCTAAATAATGATGCTACAGAAAGACCTTCCGAGGCTGTTAAGGAAAATTTAAACAATTTTGATGAAGATTGTCGCATCACGGGTTCCGGCAAACCCTTGAGGTTCGAACTTTGGGGTGCGCGCGAAGTTCTTTCCCTCCTACCGATCTACGCCCTAGCTCGTTAAGGTCTCGCGGACGAACTCGACGCACTCGCAACAAAAAGACACAAGGTTTATACTGGTTCGGGCCACCGTTGTGGTGTAATACCCTACTCCAGTGTGGTGGCGGTGGATTGCCTCTTGGGCTGATGAAGAACAGTATAAGGGGAAGAACAACCTCTTGAGGTTGAGGTGTTCTTGTGCTTGGTGTGGCTAAGGGTTCGCCTTGGGTCAGATGAGATCTCTTCCATCCCTTTGGTGGTGGCTAGTCCTACTTATATAGGCCCTGGTCCTCTAGCCAAATATTGAGCGGGAAGGGAGCCAACAACAGCGGCCAATTTGAAAGGGGACAGCTAGTACAAGCTATCCTGACAAAAGGTGGTCTTCGCCTGCCAAAGGTTCTGGTGGTGACGCCGTCCTGGGCTCCATGCCGACCTCCGTCCTGCCGTCCTTCTGGTCTTGGTCTCGTTGCACTGATATGGAAACCTTTTCCTAATGCCTCGGTACTCCACGCCTACGCTTGCCCCCTTGGCACCAAATAGGAAACAAGGACGCTGCGCGCGCTGGCGCCCGCCTGGTGTCGATCGTCATGGCTCACGTCACGAGAGCCTCGCGAGGTTCGCCCCGCCTTGATATCTCCGCTCCTCGTGAGGCAGCCTGGTGAGGCCGCTCTTGAGGAGGTCTTGCATCGTCCGCCTCGCGAGGCTTGGCCCATTGCGAGGGTCTTGAATGCCTTGTTGATGATGATGGGCCATACAGACCTGCCAGCACACCCACGCCATGGGCCGTAGGTAGGCAAGTCTGGGGACCCTCGTTCCCAGAACGCTGACAGTAGCCCTCGAGCCCAAGGTGCGCTCTGGCTTGGCTTCGAGGCAAAGCCAAAGGATCAAGTGTGAAGCACCGTGGGCCCCAAAACCCGCGGTCTCGGTTGACGCGTGGCGGTTGATTGGACTTGGGCGTCTCCGCTTCCCCACGCTGCCTCGGCAACTGATCGATTTGAGAAGTCCCTGCGACATGCAAGGAAAAATCATCATTACCTGTGATCGTGGGAGGCGCCGGTTGGCCTTCTTCCGCTATAAATTGGGGGGGTGGAGCCCCCGTCGCCCATCTCTTCTTGGTTCACTTGCTTCTTCCTCCTTGCTCCACCGCTTGCAGCAATGGTGCCCATCCAAAGGTTCTCCGCTGAAAAGAAAGGAAAGCCCCCCCCCCGCGATGATCCAGAGCCACTTCCACCGAAGAAGAGGTCGGTTCACCGTCGCGACGAAGCGGCGATGCTGGTGGTGACGAGGCCCTGATGCGAGCGGCCTCCTCCAGGGTACCCGCTACCCTTGTACGCCCGAGCCGAGGGCTCAGGAGGGCGGAGCGACGAGCAGCACCGCCCGCGCCACGGCCGTGGTCGCCGCACCACGGGGACACATGCCGTCGCCCCAGGGGTCCATGCCGCGGACTCTTCGTGTGAGTTCGTGCTGTGGGCAGCGATGCCACCAAGCACCTGGATATGCCTCCCACCGTTCTTCGCCGCCGAGGGGCGTTTGTGAACTTTGGCTGCAGCATGCTGACTGCAACGCCCCAGCAACCGGAGCGGAGATTGGAACCGTCACCTCCGGGAAGATCTTCATGACCCAAGGCTGGGGTGAGATTGCCTAGGTCTGCCGTGCGGAGGGCACCCTCGCGATCCACTTCGAGTACGACGATGCCTCCATGCTGTTCTTCAAGGTCTTCGACGAGGAAGGCCTCCGCCTGGAGTGCTTCCCTAAAGGAGGTCACCAGGACGACGTTGTGGCGGGCGCGGGGCCCTCCACTGGTCTTGACTGCAGCTCCTCCAGCGACAGCGGCGACTCATGGTGGTCTAGTGACTCTCCTGAGCCCTTGAAGTCTCTGGAGACGAGCGACGACAGTTATCTTGTAACACCCTCGATGCGACTATATCTCCCACGTGTCGAGGCACGACTTAGAGGCATAATCGCATTGAAGGCATATGTCGCAAGTTAGGCAATCTTCACAACATCCCATGTAATATAAATCATAAAGGGGAGATAACATAGTTGGCTTACACTCGCCACATCAATCAAGTACATAAATAACATTACATCAACCAAACACTCATGGCCCGACTACGGCACCAAAACAAAAGAGAACCCAACATGCGACACAGTCCCAATCACCCCCAACTGGGCATCACTACTGATCATCAGGAAAGGAAACATAGTAACATTGAGAGTCCTCGTCGAACTCCCACTTGAGCTCGAGCACGTCACCTGGAGCGGAATCATCAGGCCCTGCATCTAGTGTAACAGTAATCTGTGAGCCACAGGGACTCAGCAATCTCGCACCCTCGCGATCAAGACTATTTAAGCTTATAGGTAAGGCAAGGTAAATATGTGGAGTTGCAGCAAGCGACTAGCATGTATGGTGGCTATCCTGTTCGCAAAAGAGAACGAGAAGAGAAGGCAAAGCGCGAGCGAGAAACTAGAGAACAACCTGCGCAAACATTACTCCAACAACGTGTCCACTTCCCGGACTCCGCCGAGAAGAGGCCATCACGGTAACACACTCAGTTGATTCATTTTAATTAAGTTAAGGTTCAAGTTATCTACAACCGGACATTAACAAACTCCCATCTGCCCATAACCGCGGGCACGGCTTTCGAAAGTTCAAATCCCTGCAGGGGAGTCCCAACTTAGCCCATGACAAGCTCTCACGGTCAACGAAGGAATAGACCTCCTCCCAAGACATTCCGATCAGACTCGGTATCTCGGTTCTTCAAGACACTTCGACAGGTTAAAACAAATCCAGCAACACCGCCCGAATGTGCCGACAAATCCCGATAGGAGCTGCACATATCTCTTTCTCAGGGCACACTCAGATGAACACTACGTACAACTAAAACCAACCCTCGAGTTGCCCCGAGGTGGCGCTGCAAGTGGCTCTATTTGGACCAACACTCAGAGGAGCACTGGCCCGGGGGGGTTTAATTAAGATGACCCTCGGGCTCCGGAAACCCAAGGGAAAAAGAGGCTAGGAGGAAAATGGTAAAACCAAGGTTGGGCATTGCTGAAAAATCTTTAATCAAGGCGAACTATCAAGGGGTTCCCATTATAACCCAACCGCGTAAGGAACGCAAAATCCGGGAACATAACAGCGATATGACGGAAACTAGGGCGGCAAGAGTGGAACAAAACACTAGGTGAGAGGCCGAGCCTTCCACCCTTTACCAAGTATATAGATGCATTAAGATAACATGGAAATATAATGATATCCCAACAAGTAAATAAAGGTTCCAACAAGGAACGGCCTCCAATCTTCACCTGCAACTAGCAACGCTATAAGAGGGGGCTGAGCAAAGCGGTAACATAGCCAATCAACGTTTTGCTAGGACATGGTGGGTTAGAGGTTTGACATGGCAATTTGGGAGGCTTGAAAGCAAGTGGTAGGCATCGTAGCATTGGCATGGCAAAAGAGCGAGCAAACTAGCATAGCAAAGATAGTAGTGATTTCGAGGGTATG
>NC_053027.1:339792103-339822955 GCF_003073215.2 Triticum urartu | reverse complement strand
GGCCGTGGACTTGTGAGTTGGCAAAGCGGCCGTAGTAGGGTTGAGAATGGTATAGGCAAAGCTACTCTAGTAGGGTTGACGATGGTGTTGGTGAAGCAGCTCCAGTAGGGTTGAGGAAGGTGTAGGCGAAGAGGATCAGAGGCCGTCGACGGGGCCGTCGGTGGGGCGGCTCTGGGGGGTGTGGAAAAAGCGCCTCCAGTGGGGAGTACGAATGAGCCGCTACAGATGCGCTGCGGTTGACGAGAGTACCGGCGAAGCAGACCCGACGCCATGGACAATGCCATCACTGAATGGGATGTGGTACAGTGGTAGATGAGCAGTCTACTTGTTTCTAATGGAGTTGGGAGGGGTAGATGCGGCCGCAGTAGCAGATCCGGTGTGGTGGATGCCGCTGGCAGTGAATGGGCTCTGGTACGCCGGTGGATGAGAAGTCTAGGGTTTCGAGAGGGGAGGGGTAGAAAGGCCGATGAAGTACGGACAGCGTGATGTAAGATGCTCTGGTGCTGTGGAGTTAGTCGTTTTTGGGGGGGGGGGGGAGGAAGTGGGGGTGCCGTGTGGGGGGGGGAACCGGAAGTTACCAAAGTAGCCCCGACCTATTATGTAGATGAGGGTGGTATTGTAACTGTTGTTCTCCGTGCACCAAGTACAAAAGGGGAATTTCGCATGCTAAAGACTAGGTGGCAGAAATTTTAGAACGAGGTGGGAGATTTTTCCGCTTGCGGGATCCTGCATATCCAGTTTCAACTAATTTTGGACCGTGCTAGCGGGAAGGTCATGCGAGACTGTGTACACTGGGCATGCGTCAGCAGTTAATAACTAGTGTGAAGTCCACCCCAGAAAAAAGACAATAACTTGGGATCATGCGCCGATAACTTGGACGTTCACACGGGCGCGGCCAATCATACGGGTGTAGAGGCGCATTCACAAAAAAGGGATCAAACGCTCAGCCTATGTATTTCTCGTGTAAATATATAATTTAGTGCCATTGGTTATTTACTTTAAACATAATGCATTGACGTGTTAGTGTAGAGGCACACAAAAAGAAATGGATATTGTAGTCCCACAAAAGAAATGGATATTGTAGTCTGCTACTTAAAAGTGTTACCTCATATGATTACATAGCTTCCATTTCATAAATTGCGTACCCATTGAATTCATATATGAATAATACATATATTACTTCATAATAGAACCTTAAATCATCCAAGACTAATGAATTTGAATGCAAGAGTAACAATGGTGCATGTACATGATAGCTACATTGGTTGTTTGAAGAAACATCACTGTAACTTTGGCATGCACAATTGAAAAGGTTTATTTAGATAGAAAAAATGTGATATGTGAGTGTCCAATCTTTATAGCGTTGAATCGATATTGTACCTTTGGCCACGATACGAAGTAGAAATTGATTTATGTTCAAGTGATGCACGTCCACGCTCGCTAGATAGTGATACGTGACTAAATTGTGCAATCCCTCTCACACGCATACATATCTCATTTCCCCGTGGGCATCGGAATCACACACGCGGATTTCATGTATCTCTCTCCCTCCGTCAAGGTTAGAATTTGTCTTTCTACCCCGTCCTACAAGTCTCTCACACAGAAACACACACGCTCTCTCTGTCGAACACACCCACCCCTTTAATTCCGCCCACCCACAGTCACTAATGTCTCAAAGTATAATTATTTCTCTCACACATATGCCTAAGGTTAACTCGAGTTCCGGAACCATATGAATACATACAATGGGATTCCAGCAAAGCACCTTTTGTTTTGAGATTTCGCTCTCTCTCTCTCTCTCTCTCACACACACACACACACACACGCGCGCGCGCGCGTAGACATTGTTTATCGCTTCATTTTTCTGGCACTTGCATGCACACCATTTGTTTATCTCCGTGATGCTTTAAGTATGCCTCGCACACATGCTATCTACCTATCCCTTAATATAGATATGTGTTGCACAAACTCCATCTCCCTATTAGCAAGATGCCCATGCGTTGCACGGAACATCAAGATGCGTTTGTATGAGTAGTTTATCTTGTGGGAGAAAAGGATGAACGAGGGAATGCCTTATTTGCAAATGTGGAGAGGGGTGTGGGTATCTTATTGCAAAATTGCCATAGTTTCCTTCCTATCCATCACATATAACTCGGATGGCCTATATTGCAGGATGGCAGGAACACCATCATCACCAACTCTGTTTTTTATAAGAGTAGAGATATGTAAGTCTCACTGCCCCCCCCCCACATCCACACACACACACTACCCAACACCGAAGGGGTAGGGTGGCACCTCGATCTTGATAGTAATCTATCTACTCCTCTTTCAAACACACACACACACACACACATACACACACTCGCTAGTTGTGCCCCTGTGCCTACCCGCGCACACTCTCGATACGTCTTTCTCTCCCTCCCCCTCCCCACCCCCAACCCCAACAATGACAGCAGAAGGGTGACAACTCGATCTGATCTTAATCTGTCAATTGGTTTCTCTCTCAAACATTGTGTCTTTGTGCCTCACTCAGACACACTCGATACGTCTTTTTCTCCATAACCCCCTCGATATGATGACTTCTTGCGCGCGCACAGCTGTAGTGACACTGGCGCTGAACCCAGTGTGCCTTGTTTTTACCGGCCTCATGTGATAGTTTCACCATGTTTTCTGTTAATTAACAAGGCAACCTTTTATTTTTTACTACTAGTGAATCTGAAATCATTCGGGGTAAACATAAAATATATCACTTCAACCCAATTATCGCAATAACTATTTTAAAAGAAACTAGCTAGATGCCCTTTTGTTGCACCGAACATCAAGATGCATTTGTATGAGTAGTTTATCTTGTGAGAGACTAGCAAGATGCCCATGCATTGCACGGAACATCAAGATGCATTTACATGAGTAGTTTATCTTGTGAGAGAAAAGGATGAATGAGGGAAGGCCTTATTTGCAAATGTGGAGAGGGGTTTGGGTATCTTTTTGCAAAATTGCCATAGTTTCCTTCCTATCCGTCCGATATAAATCGGATGGCCTATATTGCAGGATGGCAGGCACACCATCAACACCAACTCTATTTTTTATAAGAGTAGAGATAGAGAAAAAGATGAACGAGGGAAGGCCTTATTTGCAAACATGGTGAGGGGTGTGGGTATTGATAACCCACAAGTATAGGGGATCACAACAGTTTTCGAGGGTAAAGTATTCCAACCCAAATTTATTGATTCGACACAAGGGGAGCCAAAGAATACTCTCAAGTATTAGCAGCTGAGTTGTCAATTCAACCACACCTGGAAACTTAGTATCTGCAGCAAAGTGTTTAGTAGCAAAGTAATATGATAGTAGTGGTAACGATAGCAAAAGGTAACAGTAGCAAAAGTAATGTTTTTGGTATTTTGTAGTGATGATAGCAATAGCAATGGAAAAGTAAATAAGCGAAGAACAATATGTGGAAAGCTCGTAGGCAATGGATCAGTGATGGAGAATTATGCCGGATGCGGTTCATCATGTACAGTCATAACCTAGGGTGACACAGAACTAGCTCCAGTTCATTGAATGTAATGTAGGCATGTATTCCGAATATAGTCCTACATGCTTATGGAAAAGAACTTGCATGCCATCTTTTGTCCTACCCTCCCGTGGCAGCGGGGTCCTTACAGAAACTAAGGGATATTAAGGCCTCCTTTTAATAGAGTACCGGAACAAAGCATTAACACATAGTGAATACATGAACTCCTCAAACTACGGTCATCACCGGTAAGTATCCCGATTATTGTCACTTCGGGGTTAACGGATCATAACACATAATAGGTGACTATAGACTTGCAAGATAGGATCAAGAACTCTCATATATTGATGAAAACATAATAGGTTCAGATCTGAAATCATGGCACTCGGGCCCTAGTGACAAGCATTAAGCATAGCAAAGTCATAGCAACATCAATCTCAGAACATAGTGGATACTAGGGATCAAACCCTAACAAAACTAACTCGATTACATGATAGATCCCATCCAACCCATCACCGTCCAGCAAGCCTACGATGGAATTACTCACGCACAGCGGTGAGCATCATGAAATTGGTGATGGAGGATGGTTGATGATGACGATGGTGACAGATTCCCCTCTCCGGAGCCCCGAACGGACTCCAGATCAACCCTCCTGAGAGGTTTTAGGGCTTAGCGGCGGCTCCGTATCGTAAAACGCGATGATATCTTTTCTCTGATTTTTTCTCTTCGAAACTCAATATATGGAGTTGGAGTTGGAGTCGGAGACGCAACAGGGGGCCCACGAGGTAGGGGGGCGCGCCCTAGGGGGGCAGGTGCGCCCCCACCCTCGTGGCAAGGTGGTGGGCCCCCTGGCCTTCATATTTTGCAGGTATTTTTCTTATTTTCTGAAAAGTGGCTCCGTGAAGTTTCAGGTCATTCTGAGAACGTTTGTTCCTGCACATAAATAACACCATGATAATTTTGCTGAAAACAACGTTAGTCCGGGTTAGCTCCATTCAAATCATGCAAGTTAGAGTCCAAAACAAGGGCAAAAGTGTTTGGAAAAGTAGATACATTGGAGACGTATCAACTCCCCCAAGCTTAAACCTTTGCTTGTCCTTAAGCAATTCAGTTGACAAACTGAAAGTGATAAAGAAAAACTTTTACAAACTCTGTTTGCTCTTGTTGTTGTAAATATGTAAAGCCAACATTCAAGTTTTCAGCAAAGATTATAATTAACAACATTTGCAATAACGCATAGGTCTCAAGTTTACTCATATCAGTAGCATAATCAATTAGCGAACCATAATAATAAATCTCGGATGACAACACTTTCTCAAAACAATCATAATATGATATAACAGGATGGTATCTCGCTAGCCCTTTCTGAGACCGCAAAACATAAATGCAGAGCACCTTTAAAGACCAAGGACTGACTAGACATTGTAATTCATGGTAAAAGAGATCCAGTCAAGTCATACTCAATGTAAACTAACAATAATGAATGCAAATGACAGCGGTGCTCTCCAACTGGTGCTTTTTAATAAGAGGATGATGACTCAGCATAAAAGTAAATAGATAGGCCCTTCGCAGAGGGAAGCAGGGATTTGTAGAGGTGCCAGAGCTCGGTTTGAAATAGAGGTGAATAATATTTGAGCGGTATACTTTCATTGTCAACATAACAACCAAGAGATGGCAATATCTTCCATGCTACACACATTATAGGCGGTTCCCAAACATAATGGTAAAGTTTATACTCCCCTTCCACCAACAAGCATCAATCCATGGCTTGCTCGAAACAACGAGTGCCTCCAACTAACAAGAGTCCCAAGGGGTGTTTTGTTTGCAATTATTTTGATTTAGTTTGCATAAAGCATGGGACTGGGCATCCCGGTGACCAGCCATTTATCTCGTGAGTGAGGAGCGGAGTCCACTCCTCTTGAGAATAACCCGCCTAACATGGAAGATACGGACAGCCCTAATTGATACATGAGCTATTCGAGCATACAAAACAGGATATTTATTTGAAGGTTTAGAGTTTGGCACATACAAATTTACTTGGAACGACAGGTAGATACCGTATATAGGTAGGTATAGTGGACTCATGTGGAATAACTTTGGGGTTTATGGAGTTTGGATGCACAAGCAGTATTCCCGCTTAGTACAGGTGAAGGCTAGCAAAAGACTGGGAAGCGACCAGCTAGAGAGCGACAATAGTCATGAACATCCATTAAAATTAATCAACACCGAATGCAAGCATGAGTAGGATATAATCCAGCATGAACATAAATATCGTGAAGGCTATGTTGTTGTTTCAACTACATGCGTGAACATGCGCCAAGTCAAGTCACTTAAATCATTCAGAGGAGGATACCACCCTATCATACCACATCATAACCATTTTAATAGCATGTTGGCACGCAAGGTAAACCATTATAACTCATAGCTAATCAAGCATGATCTCTAGTTGTCATTGCAAACATGTTTATTCATAATAGGCTGAATCAGGAATGATAAACTAATCATATTTACAAAAACAAAAGAGGTTGAGTTCATACCAGCTTTTCTCATCTCAGTCAGTCCATCATATATCATCATAATTGCCTTTCACTTGCACGACCGAACGATGTGAATAATAATAATAGTGCACGTGCATTGGACTAAGCTAGAATCTGCAAGCATTCAATAAACAGGAGAAGACAAGGCAATATGGGCTCTTTTGTCAGATCAACAAGTATGCATACGAGAGCCACTTCAACAATTTAATTATGGTCTTCTCCTATCGACCCCAAAGGAAAGAAAAGAAATAAAACTATTTACACGGGAGAGCTCCCAACAAGTAAAAAAAGAACATGCAATCTTTTTGGGTTTTCTTTTTAATTACTACTTACAAGCATGGAAAGTAAACTAATTAAAATCTACAACTAATTTTTTGGTTTTTCTTAAGGTTTATCAAACACACAAGAAGAAAGTATAAAAAGGAAATAAAGTAGCATGGATGATACAATGAAAAAATATGAGCACCGACATCTAGCAATGAGTGTGTGAACATAAATGTAATGTCGGTGGGAAATACGTACTCCCCCAAGCTTAGGCTTTTGGCCAAAGTTAGTCTATGGCCACGGCTGGCCTGGCGGATATCCATAATAGTAGCTGGGGTCATACTGGGAAGAAGAAGAAGACTCCGATTGCCACTGGTTGGCAATCATCTCCGGATCCCACTGGTAATTAGAATGCCGTGAAGGATCAACTGGTGGTTCCGGCTCTGGCTCCATAGCTGGTGCAGGGTTCCGGTAGGCGTGAATAGCCTTTAACGGAACAAGGTACTGGCCTGCAGATAAATCAAACAAAGAAGGAGCAGGCAGGGTAATAGTATCAAGATGATGTTTATCAAAGAACAATTTGTATTTGAGATCTTCTTCCCTATTCTTAACAATAAAATCATGTGCCACCATACTTTTATAATCTAAATAAACACGAGGCAGCACTTTTTCTTCCTTCTCATAATGCCTAATAGGTATGTTAAAATGTGCAACTAGGCGTGAACCATAGATGCCTCCAAAGATGGGGCCCTTGGTACGGTTCAGACTTAACCGTTTAGCAATAATGCCGCCCATACTAACAGAGTTATCACCGTATAAACCGTGGAGCAAAATAATAATATCAGGGAAGATACTAAGGTTTCACAGTTTCCGCGACCAATTAAACAACGACTAGCCAAATAATTGAAATAGCGTAAAACAGAAAATGTATGCTAGTGATTCGTGCATCGGAAACCTCCCTTGTTTCTATTAGTGATAGTATCAATAAACCCATCCACATCCTCACGATGTGGTTCCTCTGTCTTGCCCTCAGAAAGGGACTAAACAAAACCCGACAAAAATCATAAAGTGACATCTCCTTATGCTCATCATATAAATGAAACTCCACCGTAGGTGGTGAGCTCCTAGAATGGAAATGAAAGCTTTTGCACAAAGGTATTTGTGAGTAAGAGATACTGATACGTTGGTCGTGGAGGAAAGCAGTGAGGCTGCATTCTTAGTCAATTCATAAAAATCTTCATAAATCCCGGCTGCTCTCAAGAAATCATCGGAAGGCCCATTCACACGCCCGAACCTCCGCAGTGCGAGGCAGATTTATTTAGGCTTATGTGCCTTTTCCTTCGAGCTTCGGCTCGATGAGCCCCTCAAAATCTCTTCATCATTTTCTAAAAAATTCTGAAATTTTTAGTAACTTCAAAATAAAAGTAAACCAAACTCAATAATATTGATGGCAACTACTCCTACAAGTGCCTAGATCCTATATCATGCATCAAAACTACTTGGAACCTATATTAATTTGACATGCAAGCTCAAGAACATGGTCACTTAGGCAGCAAAAATTTGCAATGAATAAAGCACTAGAACAAAAACTAATTGGACCAATGGAGGAGTCACATACCAAGGAACAATTCCCCAACCAGTTTTGTGAGAGGTGCTTCGAGCAAGGAGATCAAAAATGACAGCAAAACTCGCTTGGACTCGGGTTTGAACTGGTTGTTCGTGTTTGTGGGAGGAAGAATGAGTGTGTGGGTGAAAGGATAATGGGAGGAGGTCCACCGTGGGCCCATGAGGCAGGGGGCGCGCCCAGGGGAGTAGGGCGCACCCTCCACCCCCGTGGCCAGGTGGATGACCCCCCTGCTGTGTTCTTAGTGCCAAATATTCTCAAATATTCTAGAAAAAATCATATTTAAATTTCAGGGCATTTGGAGAACTTTTATTTTCTGGGTGTTTTTATATTGCACGGATAATCAGATAACAGACAGAAAAAATATTTATTTTTATTTTATTTAATATAAATAACAAAAAGTAAAAGTGGGGTACAGAAGGTTATGTCTTCTGGTTTCATCCATCTCATGCTCATCAAAAGGAATCCACTAACAAGTTTGATCAAGTTTTGTTAACAAACTTATTCCGAATAACATGGAACTAGAGAAATTTCGAATAACACTATGTTACCTCATGGGGATATGCACATCCCCAATAATAAGAATATCATATTTCTTCTTGACAGTAGGAAGAGGAAATTCAAAACCTCCAAAATATAATCAATTGAATTTTTCCAATAGAGTTGATACTATGAACTTGAGGTTGTTTCCTTGGAAAGTGTCGTATGCCCATTACCATTAACATGAAAAGTGGCATTGCCTTTAGTGCAATCAATAACAGCCCCTGCAGTATTCAAAAAGGGTCTTCCAAGAATAATAGACATACTATCTTCCTCGAGGAATATCAAGAATAACAAAGTCTGTTAAAATAAGTAACGTTTGCAACTGCAACAGGCACATCCTCACAAATACCGACAAGTATAGCAGTTGATTTATCAGCCATTTGCAAAGATATTTTAGTAGGTGTCAACTTATTCAAATCAAGTCTACGATATAAAGAGAGAGGCATAACACTAACACCGGCTCCAAGATCACATAAGCAGTTTTAACATAGTTTCTTTTCAGGAGCATGGTATAGTTGGTACACGGATCTCCTAGTTTCTTAGGTATTCCACTCAAAAGTATAATTAGCAAGCATGGTGGAAATTTCAGCTCCGGTATCTTTCTTTTATTTGTAACAATATCTTTCATGTACTTAGCATAAGGATTCATTTTGAGCATATCAGTTAATCGCATACGCAAAAAGATAGGTCTAATCATTTCAGCAAAGCGCTCAAAATCCTCATCATCCTTTTTCTTGGATGGTTTGGGAGGAAAAGGCATGGGTTTCTGAACCCATGGTTCTCTTTCTTTACCATGTTTCCTAGCAACAAAGTCTTTCTTATCATAATTGATTCTTTGATTGTGGGTTATCAAGATAAACAGGCAGGTTCAATTTCTATATCATTATCATTACTAGGTTGAGCATCATCATGAACATATATTAACAATTATCTAGTTTCAGTTCATTAACCAGATTGTGTTTCAGCATCAGAGATAGAAATATCATTTGGATTCTCAGGTGTTCAGTAATAGGTTTACTAGAAGCATGCAAAGTCCTATCATTTTTCTTTTTCTTCCTTTAGAAGGACTAGGTGCATCTACATTATTTCTTCTGAGAAATCTTGCTCATTCCTTAGGTGGCCTTTCAGGATACAAAGGTTCTGAGTCATTCTAACCAGTTCTAGTAGCCACTCTAACAGCATAATCATTATTCTTACTATTCAATTCATTGAAGCAATTTTGAGCTTTTAAGTACTTGTTTTCTACTTGAGTGGTAACATAGAAGCATGTTTACTAATAAGTTTAAGTTCACCTTAACATTAGCCCATATATCACCCAAGTGTTCAAGCATATTTGAATTGTATTTCAATTGTCTACAAAATAAAGCATTGAAGTCTTCTTCTTAGGCCATAAATTTATCCAACTCATCTAAGCATGGCTAAGCAAATTTAGTAAATGGGATTTCAGCTTTATCATATCTATAGAGAGAATTTACCTTTACTACCTGTGGTTATGCAATACCACGAGTTTGTTCATAGGTGATGGATAGATCATATGTTTTCTACATGCGGTAAATTAAGACACATTGTTTTAATTTCTTCAATAGGAGGTAAATTCTTAACATATTTGGCTTTAATACCTTTTTTCTTTTCATAGATTTCCTTTGCCTCTTGCATATCTTCAGGACTGAGGAATAGAATACCCTCTTCTTCGAGTTGGTTTAGGAATAGGCTCAGGAATTGGCTCAGGAGGTGTCCATTTATTTTCATTTGTCAACATATTATTCATAGAATTTCAGCTTCATCCGGGTCCTTTTCTCTGAAAACAGAACCAGCACACTATCCAGGTATCTCTGGAGGCTCGGTTAGTCCATTATAAAAGATATCAAGTATTTCATTTTTCTTAAGAGGATGATCAGGCAAAGCATTAAGTAATTGAGAAGCCTCCCCCAAGCTTGTGGGAGACTCTCTTCTTCAATTTGCACAAAATTATATATATATCCCTCAAAGCAGCTTGTTTCTTATGAGCAAGGAAATATTTAGCAGACAAGTAATAAATCATATCCTGGGGACTACGCACACAACCAGGATCATGAGAATTAAACCATTGCTTAGCATCACCCTTTAATGAGAACGGAAATATTAGAAGGATATAAAAGTAACGAGTTCTCTCATCATTAGTAAACAGGGTAGCTATATCATTTAATTTAGTAAGAGGTGCCACAACAGTTTTAGATTCATAGCCATGAAAAGGATCAGATTCAACCAAAGTAATTATATCAGGATCAACAGAGAATTCATAATCCTTATCGGTAACACAGATAGGTGAAGTAGCAAAAGCAGGGTCAAGTTTCATTCTAGCATTTAGAGATTGGTGATTCCATTTAGCTAATAACCTCTTGAGTTCGTATCTATCTTTGCAAGCTAAAATAGCTAAAGAAGCTTCTTTATCAAAAACATAACCCTTAGGAATAATGGGCAAGTCTTCATTATCACTTTCATCAGTATTATCAGATTCAATATTTTCACTCTCTCTAACCCTAGCAAGTTGTTCATCAAGAAATTCACTAAGTGGCACAGTAGTATCAAGCATAGAAGTAGTTTCATCATAAGTATCATGCATAGCAGAAGTGGCATCATCAATAACATGCGACATATCAGAACGAATAACAGAAGCAGGTTTAGGTGTCGCAAGCTTACTCAAAATAGAAGGTGAATCAAGTGGAGAGCTAGATGGCAGTTCCTTACCTCCCCTCGTAGTTGAGGGATAAATCTTGGTTTTTGGATCTGTCAAGCTCTTCATAATGATAAGAAGATATAAATCCCAAGTGAATCACAGAATAGAGCTATGCTCCCCGGCAACGGCGCCAGAAAATAGTCTTGATAAATGTATTCACTACCAGATGTGCATAGTGAGGAATTTGCTTTTGAGGCAATGCACATTTTGAAGAGTAGAATCATGGAGATCTCCCCCTATATCTTGTAATTCATACATGTGTGTTTGCCAAGATCTGATGAATTGTGGATTTATGATCAGCTTATCTAAGAATATTATTTGAATCTCCTCTGAATTCTTATATGCATGATTTGATATCTTTGCAAGTGATAACCCACAAGTATAGGGGATCGCAATAGTTTTCGAGGGTAGAGTATTCAACCCAAATTTATTGATTCGACACAAGGGGAGCCAAAGAATATTCTCAAGTATTAGCAGCTGAGTTGTCAATTCAACCACACCTGGAAACTTAGTATCTGTAGCAAAGTGTTTAGTAGCAAAGTAATATGATAGTAGTGGTAATGACAGCAAAAGGTAACAGTAGCAAAAGTAATGTTTTTGGTATTTTGTAGTGATGATAGCAATAGCAACGGAAAAGTAGATAAGCGAAGAACAATATGTGGAAAGCTTGTAGGCAATGGATCAGTGATGGAGAATTATGTCGGATGCGGTTCATCATGTAATAGTCATAACCTAGGGTGACACAGAACTAGCTCCAGTTCATTGATGTAATGTAGGCATGTATTCCAAGCATAGTCATACGTGCTTATGGAAAAGAACTTGCATGACATCTTTTGTCCTACCCTCCCGTGGCAGCGGGGTCCTTACGGAAACTAAGGGATATTAAGGCCTCCTTTTAATAGAGTAACCGGAACAAAGCATTAACACATAGTGAATACATGAACTCCTCAAACTACGGTCATCACCGGTAAGTATCCCGATTATTGTCACTTCGGGGTTAACGGATCATAACACATAATAGGTGACTATAGACTTGCAAGATAGGATCAAGAACTCTCATATATTGATGAAAACATAATAGGTTCAGATCTAAAATCATGGCACTCGGGCCCTAGTGACAAGCATTAAGCATAGCAAAGTCATAGCAACATCAATCTCAGAACATAGTGGATACTAGGGATCAAACCCTAACAAAACTAACTCGATTACATGATAGATCCATCCAACCCATCACCGTCCAGGAAGCCTACGATGGAATTACTCACGCACGACGGTGAGCATCATGAAATTGGTGATGGAGGATGGTTGATGATGACGATGGCGACGGATTCCCCTCTCCGGAGCCCCGAACGGACTCCAGATCAGCCCTCCCGAGAGGTTTTAGGGCTTGGCGGCGGCTCCGTATCGTAAAACGCGATGAATTCTTCTCTCTGATTTTTTTCTCCCCGAAACACAATATATAGAGTTGGAGTTGGAGTCAGAGGAGCTCCAGGGGGCCCACGAGGTAGGGGGCGCTCCCTAGAGGGGCAGGCGTGCCCCCCACCCTCGTGGACAGGTGGTGGGCCCCCTGGCCTTCATCTTTTGCAGGTATTTTTTATATTTTCCAAAAAGTTGCTCCGTGAAGTTTCAGGTCATTCCGAGAACTTTTATTTCTGCACATAAATAACACCATGGTAATTCTGCTGAAAATAGCGTCAGTCCCGGTTAGTTCCATTCTAATCATGTAAGTAAGAGTCCAAAACAAGGGCAAAAGTGTTTGGAAAAGTAGATACGACGGAGATGTATCAGGTATCTTTTTGCAAAATTGCCATAGTTTCCTTCCTATCCGTTAGATATAAATCCCGCGTCCTATATTGCAGGATGGCATGCACACCATCATCACCAACTCTGTTTTCTACTCCCTCCATTCCTAAATATTTGTCTTTTTAGAGATTTCAACAAGTGACTACATACGGAGCAAAATGAGTGAATCTACACTCTAAAATATGTCTACATACACTTCCATATGTGGTAGTCCATTTGAAATCTAAAAAAGACAAATATGTAGGAATGGATGGAGTATAAGAGTAGACATGGAGATATATCTCCAGCATGGTCTACAACAAAAATGTGCTGGACTGGTTAGCGCCGGATGCTCGCAACACGATGACCTGAGTTCGAATTCTGTATTTAACTTTTGATTTTTATATTATATATTACTTATTTAATATATACTTCTTTCGCTATTGTAATGACTGTGGAACCCACAGAGTACTTAGAATACAAGATTAAGGATGGACTTGTTTCTTTTTAACTTTATATATGAAGCTATAGCCACCCTGCAAGTCACGTGTACAATGTACATGCAATTAACTTTTTATAGAGGGAGAATCATACACGCAATTAACTCAAATGGATTGGATGTGACTCTATTATTTCTAGCATAAGAGCATCTCCAACGGCAGCCGGCAAATTTCCTCCCGCTTCCTTCCGCGGAGGACGACATCAAACGCCAGCGGCATACATTTTCACAACTCTAACCAAACAGATGAAATTCGTGCAAACACGAACTGTTTTTATATAAGCATGAAGGATTTCGTATAAAAAGCCGGATCTTCATATAAACATGATGGACTTCATTACATTTGGATGAACTAAGCGATGCTAATCTGGCTCTCTTGGTATAATTAATACTCCCTCCGTCCGGAAATACTTGTCCTAGAAATGGATGTATCTAGAATTATTTTAGTTATAGATACATCCAATTTATCCATTCTTAGAACAAATATTTCCCGGCAGTCGAAGAGGGAGTACCTAATCTAAATGGCCGCCAGTGGATCCCTTGTCTTCCTCATGTTTGGCAGACACTTGCATGGTCGATGAAGGTCCTCGGAAGAGATGAAGCAGCAAAGAAACCACCTGAATGCGTCATAGTCACCTTGGCGGTGGGCTTCATGGGACCCAAGTGGCGGCGGCCTCCCATGTTCTACTTCTCCTCGATGATGGCGGCGGACACAGAGAATCTGTCCACCAACTCGTCGCTCTCCATGCACCCGGCTTATGTCTCTGCCTGCATGGCATTGCCGCAGGCACGGGAGGCGCGTCCGCAGGGACGGAAGGGAACACCACAGACACGGGAGGCACGACCACCACAGACTCTGGTGGCGCGGTACGACGTGGCAGCGACGATGTCTGTACCGGACATGCTCGCCGCCGTGCCGGCGTGGAGCAACTAGCCACTCCTCATCGAGCTGAACTGGAGCGGCGAGTTGCTGAAACACACGCGGCTTGGGGCGGCAACTGGCTCCGTCGGGCCAAGCGAGGTTGGTGAAGCACCGAGCGGCCTCGCCCGTATCCGGAGGGCTCGGCGGGCCACCCAGTCGGGTAATATGCTAGGAACGGCTCCTCGAAAGCCATCGGAAGAGTGGAGAAAATGGTGAAGGGGGAGATGGGGGAGCGGTGGAGGGGTGCGATTCTTGCCTGATGTCTGTCTGGCATCGTTTAAATAGAGGGCGGACGGTAGGAGCTTGGCCGACGTCTGGCCTCATTTAAACTGAGGGCGAACGGGAGGAGCTCGGCCGGTGTTGCATTTAACTCCGGCCCGCTCATGAACGGACGTGTGGCCGGAGTAGGTTTCTCGGTTTGCATGCGGGTTTAACAAAGGGGTTTGATGGAGGCGTGTTCAGCCGGGCATGCAGCGGGCGGTGCAGTACTATTCGATTTCAGAACGGGCGGCGCAGTTCCTGATACGGCTTTAATGCAGATGAGGGATGGGTAGGGGTTCCCGAAATCTTGAACAACCAATGATGCATCCTCCTTCAATTGGCATCGTGAATGCATGAGGGAAGTAATGGGAGGAGGACTGGGAAAAGAGGTTGCACGATGTGAATGCAGCGCAGTTGCACTCATATAAAGGCACCCCTCCATTCCAATTCATCTACCACATTGTATGCACCTAAGCATTTGCCTAAGCACCTACCCTAAGCGCAAAACTGCTTACTCTAGGCCCATGGCAACGATGCGCGCGAGCGGCCGGCGGCTGTGCCAGATGGTCCATGACGCAGGCCTGCGGCATGGCGCCGAGGATCGTCTCTAGACGGTGTTCGCGACCAGCTGGTGGATGGCCGCCGTCGACGCCAACTACGACTCTTAGTTGGACTAGATGATCGTTGCCACCACCAAGAAGTTCACCATCCTCAAGAAGCTCGCGGACGACATCGCCGTACTCCTCCAGCCCGCACGCCTGGGCTCCTCATTGCTTGCCACCCTAATCGGCCTCCATGGCTGGAACCTGTTTCAAGCACTGGTGGCCCTACGACTGCCCGCCGATGCCACGAAGAATGTCCACCTGGAGGTCGCACTCGCCACGACGCGCCTCGCCCTGCAAGAATTAGTCGACCTACACATCCACATGTACGAGCAAATCGTTTACATAGGTATCTACAAGGCCATTGAGGACGCTACAACGTTGGCCTTCCTCAACCGGCTGGAAGCCTTGGATGCCTTTGCTGAGAAGCACCTTGACCTCGCCACAAAAGCCACCGATCCTTAGCCGTCGGTCGGTGGCCCGGCGCACTAAGTTGAGGAGGAGGAGGTCATACGTTGATGGATGCATCTTTCTTCTAGCCTCTTGTAACCACCATTGCGATCGCATCATTGTGGCCTTAATTCTTATTGTGCTATTGCATTCTCGTTCCAGTCAATACCGACATGTGCGATCCCTTTGCTTAATTATATGCATCACTGTAACTAGTACTCCATCCATCAATTTAAAAGTTGTGCTTACCCTTTCCATCTACTTCGTGTAACGCACGGGCATCTTGCTAGAAACACTAGAACATGTCGGACCGCATGTGACCAAACCGACCATGCGCTAACCTAGCTACTATGTACCCTGCTTATCTGGCGGAAATAGCCCTGCCCCAGCGTTTCCAATCATTATTTCTATCTATCGATCGTGCCAAGGAGCAGAACCAAATGTCACAATTTATACTTGTTTCTCTACTCCTACTCCTATAAAAAGACTCAGTTGGTGATGGTGGTGTGTCTGCCATCCGTCATTTCTGACCATTAGATCTGCAACTAACAGCTGTGAGGTAAGTTGTGGCATTTTTGCAACAATAGCCCACTTCTCTGCTCCAATTTGTAGAAAATCCCTTATTATCTTGAAAGCAACCACATCCCTCCCTCACCTCATCAAAACAGCCTGAGAAATATATTTTGAGTGAAAAGTAATATATTAGGAGTATATCAAAACAAGAGTGATTTCTTACAAGTTTCTGAACAAGTACTACTATTCTACTACTTTGGATCCGTTGCAACGCATGGGCACATTGCTGGTAAAAGGAAAAGGCATGTCGCGTTCGCGTCGCACTCCCACACGCCCGGGAATCGGGAGTACTCCACGGCCCGTCCGGCATGCCACATAGCTAGGGAAGGCGTGTTGCCTAGCATTTTCACTTTCATGTGGGACCGCCGTTGAGCAAACCGACTATTTTTTTTAACTGAGCAAATCGACTATTGGCAAACCTCACCCCGCCCACCGCCGGGTTGGAAAACAGAAACGAGGGGAAGATCTAGCTATAGCACGGAAGCCAAGAAATTTGGTGTCTGATGGGGCTCATTGATAGAGTAGGAGCATTTCGTACTACTACTCCTACTAGTATGAAGTTTGTACTACAACTAGTACTACCACTATACAACTAGGTACGTGCATGGCACATCATCGTAGGAACAAAAAACGGGAAGATCTTGTTTTCGGTGATTTATGTTTTTTTCAGTCAACGTAGTATGAGTAATATGATGTGGGGGGCACCCATGAAGCTTATGTGTCTTGGTTGCATGGCTACGAAAGGTTAGAGAAAAATAAATAGATAATGTGTTTAGAGTGCACTCCACTAAATAGATATACTTTGGATCCATTGCAACACACGGTCCGGCACATCTATACCCCTACTAGCAAGATGCCCATGCGTTGCACGGAACATCAAGATGCATTTATATGAGTAGTTTATCTTGTGAGAGAAAAGGATGAACGAAGGAAGGCCTTATTTGCAAATGTGGAGAGGGGTGTGGTTATTTTGTAGCAAGATTACCATAGTTTCCTTCCTATCCGTTAGATATAAATCGGACGGCCTATATTGCAGGATGGCAGGCACACCATCATCACCAAATCTGTTTGTTATAAGAGTAGAGATACTAGCAAGATGCCCGTGCATTGCTCGGAACATCAAGATGCATTTTTTACAAAACACCTATTGTGATTGACCCATGCAGGAGTAATCCCATGTGTAAAACTAATGATATCTCAAGAATTTTATCAAAAAAAGGTATCTCGAGAATTTCTTTGAAAAAAATGATATCTCGAGAAAGATGAGAGATAAGGTGAGGAGGAGTGGGGCGTGGTGGTGACTGGTGGTCGGACCGGGTGGAGGCATGGGGATGGACGACAACGGCAGCGGCCACCATGCCAGATTGTTCCAGAGACTTCCTTTTTTAATTGCTCAGCAATGAGGTTGTGCGAGATAAGGATGAACGAGGCAAGACCTTATCTGTAAATGTGGAGAGAGGTGCGGGTTTTTTGTAAAATTTTCATAGTTTGCTTTCTATCCATCAGATGTAGATCAGATGGTCTATATTACAAGATGGCAGGCACACCATCATCACCAACTCGGTTTCTTATAAGAGTGGAGATAGTGTGTGAATAACATTGAAGTTGGCTGTTGGATGAAGCCAATCCGACGGTACAAAGATGGCAAATCGAGCACTACTGGCTGTTGGATATCATCTACATTCCACCAGATTCTGCCACATGTAGAATCTAGAAGACTCCATGGTTGAACTTAAGCATAATGCACAAACCTCAAAACACAAGCACTTCTCCTTTGTTCTACAATCTTCCTATCTTAATTACCCAAACTTCTTTTTTCAAAATGAATTGTCACTATTTGTTTTTACTTTATGCTTTATAATGCACAATTCAATGAATCTTAATATAGATTTTTTTATAAAACTAATTGATTTTGAACTAGATGAACTATAAGAATTAAACAAACATCTACATCATGCATATATGACTCAAAGCTTACATGCCATAGTGTGTTATTTATTCATAATTTGGTTACCAAATCTCATGCGTGCAATGCACATGTACCTTACTAGTTGGTAGTAGTAAGAAACAAATTCCAGGTTTGGCATGAGCTCGTACTGCGGGAGCACCACAAGGCCTGCCGCAGGAGTTACATTTCCCTCTCGGGGCCCGCGGGACCGAGATTCAGTGGCTTAGTGCACCGGCCTATGAGTTAATGACACGCAGACCTTAAAAGCGGTTGGGCCACATATCATTCTCATGGTGGTGGCATGGTTCGCGACTCACTCGTTCGAGATGAACCGGCCGGTGGTGGCGTGGCCATGGCGAGGGTGCCACAGCTGGGCGTCAAGGCGTTACGAGGCGTAGATGGACACACCAGCGGGTACTACATATAGTACAGAAGTACTCCAGTTGAGGATTGATGGCCGAGACGAAATGTGTCACAACCGCTGGATGAAAATTCGATGGTGCTTGGGTACGGATCGGAGCACAGGAGCGAAGCAGGCAAACTGCGTCCAATCGGGTGTGGCTGTGGTAGAAAGTTGATGGTCGCCGCAGTTCAGCTAGCCCGCATGGCATGCACACAAAGGCAGATGAGCGGTGGGGCCGAGAGGGATGAGGTGCACGTCGGGGGACATCGTGTTCTGGGTTGGAGCAGTGTCGTGGGAATCGCGTGTGGGTGTGGCAGTGGTAGAAACAAGAAACGTGATGGTCGCCGTGGTTCAACTTCCATGGACAAGATGTCATGTCTGCTCACACATGCATTGCATACTGCTCACTACAAGGAGCAGTAGTAGAGAAAACTTGTTCCAAAGATACCATTTTTCCGATAAAATTCTCGAGATATCATTAGTTTTTACACATGGGATTACTCCTGAAAGTGCGTTATATCGACTAGAGGGGGGGTGAATAGGCGATTTTTATGAAAGTCTTCAAAACTTGGGAGTTATGAAGACAAACAGTGAAGATTATGCCTATTACTATGCAGCGGAAGTTAGATTACACTAGGCCAGCCATGGTCATGTATTCAATAGAATGAAAGCAAAGTGACAAACAGCTTCAGTGTAATAAGGATCAAGTAGGAAGAAGTTATGAAGCCAAACAGATCATGCATTCACGTTGTGAAGACAAATGATAAAGCAAGCATGCAATGACTTCACAATGAGTAACAGCAAGAGAAGGAAGTGAAGATGAAACCAGTGACTCGTTGAAGATAATGATATGTTGGACCAGTTCCAGTTGCTGTGACAACTGTATGTCTGGTTGGAGCGGCTAGGTATTTAAACCTTAGGACACACAGTCCCGGACACCCAGTCCTGAACACACAGTTCAGGACACCAAGTCCTCACCGTAATCTCCTTGAGCTAAGGTCACTTAGTCCTCGCCCAATCACTCTGGTAAGTCTTCAAGGTAGACTCCCAAACCTTCACAGACTTCGTTCACTGGCAATCCACAATGTCTCTTGGATGCTCTGAACGCGACGCCTAACCGTCTGGAGGATTCACAGTCCTCAAGTGTAATAAGTCTTCAGATCACACAGACAAGAAGACTTAAGTGATGCCTAATTTACTCTGGCTCTGGGTGGTTAGGGCTTTTCTCCTCACTAGGAATTTTCTCTCAAAGGCTTCGAGGTGGGTTGCTCTCAAACGACAAAAGCCGTGCACTGAAATCTGAGCAACCACTGTTTATGGTTGTGGGGGTGGGCTATTTATAGCCACTTGGCAACCCGACCTGATTTGTCCGAAATGACCCTGGGTCACTAAGGAACTGACACGTGTCTCAACGGTCAGATTTCGAACTCTCATGGCAACTTTACTTGGGCTACAAGCAAAGCTGACTTGTCCGGCTCTGGACAAGATTTGCTCTCATTGTCTTCACTCGAAGACATAGGTTTTTGATTTAGGCATCACTTAAGTCATTCTGACTTGTTCTCCTGGACCCCACTTAACAGTACGGTGGTTCCTATGACTCAACAAAAATAAAAAGAACTACGAAAGATCTAAGTCTTCGAGTTCCATAGGCTTCATAACGTGTCTTCTGTTGTCATAGTCTTCAATGTGAATATCTTCATATACCACCTTTGACTTCAATGTCTTCATTCATTTTTAGGGGTCATCTCTGGTAGTGAACCGAATCAATGAGGGACTTCTACCTGTGTTTTCCTGCAATTCTCACAAACACATTAGTCCCTCAACTAGGTTTGTCGTCAATACTCGAAAACCAACTAGGGGTGGCACTAGATGCACTTACAAATCTCCCCCTTTTTGGTGATTGATGACAAACTAGTTGAAGTTTTCAACGGGGAATATAAAGTGTGAAGTCTGTAAAGGAATTGTCATCATAAGTTGCAAGTGCTCCCCCTGAAGATGTGCATATAAGTTAATTTGCTTTTGGAATGCAAATGCACATGGCAGGTTGTACTTGTGGAGATCAGCTTCAGCTTATGATGACAATCTACTATGCATGTGAAAGTATATGAAGATAATAACATGCATAATGGAAAATGGACGTCTGCAGAATGAGATGAGTGCGGAATTTATCGTCGCACATGCGGAATTTATCTTCGCAAAAGGAGTGGTAAAACAAGTAGCAGACGACCATCGAGTTTTAGTGTTTACAACTCAAAAGAACCAAATGAAGCAAAACAAGAGTTGCAAACACGAAGCAAGTATAACAAAACAAGGCACCCGCCCATATTGACCCGCTTGAAGACTATAAACATCATATGCTTCTCCCCCTTTTGTCAGGAATGACCAAAAAGGTTTGAAGACATAGAGTTTTCTACGCGTTCCCAGGCGCAGCAGGGTCGGTGGAGTTGTTTGGCGGTGCTGAGCTTTGAGGTGCTGAAGCGGGTGGTGGTGAAGTAGCATCATCATCTTCATCAATGATCCTCGCAGTGACGGTGGCAGCAGATGAGGAATACTCAGAGTCTTCAAGTGACGGTGTGTTGCGCATCACAGCCCTCCTAGGAGGTGTGGTGTCAAATTTGAAGCGCTCTGTGAAGCCATCCTCTTCAAGTTCAGCTTCAGTGCAGATCATTGAGAGCCCTTTCCACGTACGACGGCAAGTCTCATGCGTAACGAAGGCATTCTTGGTGGCCAGGTTTCGAAGACGATTGACATCCACCAAGAGGCTCTTCATCTGACGTTTCAGCCAGTCGTGATGCCTATCTTGCTTTTGGTGAAGGGCCACAAGAAGCTCTCGGTCAGTGAGGACACGAGCACGCTTCTTGGGTCTTTTTGTGCTATCTGTGGCTTCAGTTGATGCTGGTTGTTTTTTTTTTTGTATTTTTTTTGGGTCTTGGAGCGTTTGTGCTATCTGTGGCTTCAGTTGATGCTGGTGCACGTGTAGTGCCAGCCATAGGATAGACCCTGGACATGGCTTCAACACCTTCAACATTCTGCGTGAAGCTCTGGTGTTCGGCATTCTGAAGACTTATTGGTTGCTTGGCAGGCTCAGGGTATATTGCTTCAGCAGAGATATCCACATCTGGCAGGAAGATGCGATGGTTTCGGGCTGAGGGCTGATACGAAATTGTAGAGTGCAGTTTGATCAGCCTCATCACCCAAGGGGCATAGATTTTTAGACCAAATAAGTCCGAGCCTGACGCAGCAAGTTGTCGTATGAAAAGATCCTGTGCATTGAAGCATTTGCCATGCATGATATAGAATATGAGAGTCTTCATTGCACCCTCAATCTTGGCATGTGGAGAGTGTCCCTTAATGGGCCAGAGAGTCCGCCGGATAATATGATATATGGTCCTGGGCAGGTACTCTAGGTCTTCAACGAAGAACTCAGTTGGATAGGGTGCATCTTGAGGCAATGGCTTCATCATTGAGAGCATCTGACTCATATTGGGTTCAGGTCTCTGAAATATGCTCTCAATAGCTTCAGAATGAAGTTGACACCCTTCCTCGAAGAATTCGCCTGGAGTGGGCAGGCCAGTGAGCTCAATGATATTGAATGCATTGGCTTCATGATGGACATTTCCGGTCATCCACTCCAGGATCCAAGTCTTAGGATCTCTGTTGTAGCCTTTGATGTGGAGAGTGGCATAAAACTGAAGCAGAAGCTCTTCGTTCCAGTGCTCTTCATCAGTCACGAACGGCAGCAGACCCACTTGCCTGAAGCAGTCCAAAGCTTCCTCAAGACATGGCAGACCAGCAATAGCTTCAACCTCAAGGCGCTTGTGTGGGAAGATGCGACCTTGGTTGTATAAGATGCAAGAATAATAGCTGCGCTGTGAATAGCTCCAGAACCTGTCTGATACAATCCTTTCCCTTGAATAGGGGTTCTTGGAGCTATCGAAAAATGTGTTGTCTGCCTTGAAGCTGTTTACATCAAAGGAGCCAGGTGCTGATGCAGGACCTGGGAACCTTGGAAGCCTTGGGACTGGCTTCTGGACATGAGGCCTGTGCTCTATGTGATAGTCAAATTGTGGACCTGCAGCAGACTCAGGAACTGAAGTGTCTGGCTCAGTGGCTTCGCTGTTCGCTGAAGCATTTGGTGGGGCGGGCTCCACATTGGCTTCAGTGTTAGTAGTTTGAGGGACATCTTCAGGCACGTTCTCTTGGGGAACTGCATCTTGATGGAGCGAGGGAGTGAGTTCTGGAGGTGCTTCTTCATTGTCTTCGGCTGATGCAGCCGGAATTTCTGCAGACTGGACTTGAGGCCGTGGACCTTTGCGAAGCCTACGGAACGCAGACGACGCTTGTGGTGTCGGAGTGGGCTGGGCCTGAATGTCTTCTTCCTCCTGAGGGCGATCCGCCCATGACTCATCTTGTGCCATTGGCGTCAGAGGACGACCAATGCTGATGGGTTCGCTTGTTTCAAGCTGAGGAAGGGCTGCATCACCTTGCACATTGTCCTGATGACCAATGTCTTCAGCAGCTAGTGGGTCGGCTGCTGGAATATCTTCAGCGTCAGGTGCCTCTGTGGGAGCAGGCTCATGAACTGTTAGTCTTCTTTCTGCATTGGGGTGAATGACAGAAAGGGGTTCAACCATCAAGGGCTCTGTGGGAGCAGCCCTAGATTTCTTAGTCTTGCGCTTCTTTTTACTGGGGGCAGAAGGAGAGGCTTCAGAGCTCTTCCTTTTTCTGGCTTCAGCTTCTGCAGCTCTTGTCTTCTTTAGCTCTGAAGCTGTTGACCGGCTCTTTGGCTTCGAGCCAGTCGTGGCGGTTGGGAAGACAATGGAAGTGGCTGCTTGTCTTGATGCCTCTGGTTCACTCACAGCAGGCTGCTTCTTCTTCTTTGCGGCCATCTTGGGGTCGATGCCTGGACGCCCAAGTGCCTTGCGCTTTTCAGCCTCGTTGTAGGCTTGAACACATTTGTCAGCCAATGACTTCATCCTTTCACGCGAGCCTTGAGCTTCAGCACGCTTCTTCAGAAAGTTTTCTTTGAGATCATGCAGCATGATTTTGAAGCTTCTCACTTCCTGCACGCTGAGACTGGCCATGTGCTTCTTGAACTGAGCTTTTTCGTGATCAATTTTCTGCTTCAGCTCAACAATGCGCTGAGCAATGGCCAGTTCTGAAGCAATTGCGCCTTGGAAGGCGACGCTGAGTCCAACAGGCAGCTGCAGATCATTGAAGCTTATATCTGGTGTGTCAAACCATTCATCGATGAAGCTGTGGATGATGGCGACATCAAAGAGAGGCAGATTGTTGAAGATTTCCGCTTCCTCCTTGCTTTTGATGAGCTGTTCTAGTGCGTCATCGCCCAGATCTTCATCGCTTGATAGATCAATGGCTTCACTGCGCAGAATGGCAGCAGCAGTGAGCTCTTTGCCTGTGTGTTGCTGGGGCTCCTTATCCTTCAGGGGCTTGGAGATGCGGGATACATCTTCAGACTGCACACTGACTTCAGGAGGTGCAGTTTTCAATGGCTTCGCCCTTGAGATTTTTGAGGCAGGGGCCGGCTTCGAAGCTTTTGGTTTCTTTGTCTGCTTTGGCTTCGGCACAGCAGGAGCTTCATCAGACTCAGAATCAGCTGGAGGGTCATTCACAGCAGTCCCTTGGACTAAGATGTGGGTGATCAGGCCCTCAAGATTGGCAAACGGACCGATGATATTGGGTTCCGCGTCGCGTGTGCCATCTGCCCTTGGTGAGGAGGGACCAGGATTGAAGTCAAGCCCAAATTTCTTCTTGTTTAGCTTCGCAGACTGTTGAGCAAACTGAAAGTTGCGTTTGAAGAGATTGTCGTCACGACACCAGAGAAGTGACGACGGATGTGCATCATCAGGCTGTGGTCCTCGGACCATGCATGGGTAGAAGCCTTGAGCAATGGCTTCATCTCTGGTTCTGGGTACAAGGTTCTTGTATAAGATATCCCCCCATGGACTCTTGATTGCATTCTTTTCAGCATACTCCTGGGTGACGAAGCGGTATTTGAACCACTGTTCTGCCCAATAGCGTCGAATCCATTGGATTCGGGTTTTGCGCTGCCCATAGCTCTCTTCTGGATCTGTTTTGTACATTTCTGCCAAGTCTTCAGGCAGATCCTTGGAAGTTCCCTCACGTCTCTGTCTGCCCCCCTTTCTTGCTGCTGCAACTGAAGCCATAAACTTTAACTTGAAAGGCTTCAAAACTTTCAAAGGCTTCAAAGGCTTTCTTTTTCTGGACAAACAGGAACTGGCTTCAGGAGAGTTTATGTGATGCTGTAGGAATTCACACTGGAACTGCTAGACGGAAGGAAGTTGATGCCGAGCAGTTCAGTCCTCCGTGCCCTAACTTGGCGACGGAAAACACCTACGGCGACGGCGGAGAGGACGATGTCCGCGGTCGGCGTGAGGACGGCGTTGGAGAGGTTGCGGCAGCGAAGCGCTTCGTCTCCGGCGTCGTCGAGTGCTAGCGGTGGCGCTAGGGTTCGTGCGAGGATGGAAGAAGGAGATAATGACTGCGGTAAGTGTGAATTTATAGACTCAGAGGCGGCACTGTGCTATTACGCAGGTGCCCCTGGCGGTTCGCATTTGAGGCACGCGTGGCCAGTTAGCGGAAGTTTGGGGTTTGTTCCACGTCCCACGCACGCCTAAATTGTCGGGCGGTCGTTCCTGCTTCTCCGGATCTTATGTGGAGGAATGAGCATTAAAAACGGACTTTTATGGTTGTCTCTATGTCTTCAGCTGACAAGGACACAGTGAAGACATTCGACAGTTTCAACAGAATGCATATGACTTGGAGAGATAGAGTTTGAGATAGAAAGCATAGAGAGGTTAGGGTCCGATCACATTCACTTAGTTCAAAAGATTCAACCAAGAAGACATAGCTATAAGTGAATGCTGTAGAGGACAGAACACTTAGAGCATATATATATATAATCATCATAGTGAAGATAATCATGAAGACATGTTAAGTTCGAAGCCAAACCAATGTGAAGATATTGCAAGGTAACGCCATGAGTGAAACACTTCAAAATGGAATGTTTGGTGGTGGCGTTACCCACCGTATAGGAAGTATTAGACCCAGACACGGCGCACAATTATCGTGGCGCTCCAAAGTCAAATTCCACATTAATGTATTCACACTTAGAATGTATGTCTTCATTGATTGAAGATATACTTTACTTTGTGCGTTGCACATCTAAGTCATCAATATGCATAAGTGTTAGGATGTGTGCCTGATCACAGGACATTTGAGGATTCCAAGATATTTAGCTCACACCGTAACTTGCAAAACCTCTTCTCATCCAAGGGCTTGGTGAAGATATCTGCCAATTGCTCTTCAGTGTTGACGTGTATGATATCAATGTCTTCCTTCACAACATGATCTCTGAGAAAGTGATGGCGAATTTCAATGTGCTTTGTCTTCGAGTGCTGAACTGGGTTGTTGGCAATCTTGATGGCGCTTTCGTTGTCGCAGTAAAGTGGCACTTGCTTCAGATGAATGCCATAATCCTTGAGTGTTTGCTTCATCCACAGAAGTTGAGCGCAGCAAGATCCAGCAGCAATGTATTCAGATTCAGCAGTGGAGAGAGATACACAGTTCTGCTTCTTTGAAGACCAACATACAAGTGATCGTCCCAGAAAGTGACATGTGCCTGATGTAGACTTGCGATCAACTTTGTCACCAGCATAATCAGCATCCGAAAATCCAACCAAATCAAACTCTGAGCCCTTTGGATACCATAATCCTAGAGTTGAGGTGTGAGCCAAATATCGAAGAATTCGCTTCATAGCTAAGTGATGCGACTCCTTTGGTGCCGCTTGAAATCGAGCACACATGCAAACACTAAGCATGATATCTGGCCTAGATGCACATAAATAAAGCAAAGACCCAATCATGGAGCGGTATACCTTTTGATCGAACTCTTTACCATTGTCGTCAGGACCTAGATGATGTTTGGCTGGCATTGGTGTTGTGAAGCCTTTGCAGTCTTGCATACCGAACTTCTTCAGGCAATCTTTGAGATACTTCTCTTGAGATATGAAGATGCCATTGCGCTATTGTCGGATTTGAAGACCAAGAAAGAACTTCAGCTCCCCCATCATGGACATCTAATATTGCTCTTGCATCATATATCCAAACTCTTCACTGTACTTCCGATTGGTGCAGCCAAAGATAATGTCATCCACATATATTTGGCACACAAACAGTTCACCATCGTATGTCTTCGTGAAAAGAGTGGGATCCAGGGAACCAGGTATGAAGCCTTTGCTCTTCAGAAAGTACTTGAGTGTATCATACCAGGCCCTAGGGGCTTGTTTGAGGCCATACAGTGCCTTGTTGAGCTTGTATACCATATCAGGATGTTTTGGATTTTCAAAACCAGGTGGTTGTGCAACATACACTTCTTCTTCAATCTTGCCATTGAGAAAAGCACTTTTCACATCCATTTGATATAGAAGTATGTTATGATGATTTGCATAGGCCAGCAGTATGCGTATGGCTTCAAGCCTAGCCACAGGAGCAAAAGTTTCATCGAAGTCAATGCCCTCTACTTGAGTATATCCTTGAGCAACGAGACGAGCTTTGTTTCTGACAACTTGACCATGCTCATCTTGCTTGTTGCGGTATATCCATTTGGTGCCTATTATGTTGTGCTTCCGTGGATCGGGACGCTTAACTAGTTCCCATACATTATTCAGCTCAAACTGTTGAAGCTCTTCTTGCATAGCTTGAATCCATTCAGGTTCCATGAAGGCTTCTTCAACTTTCTTGGGTTTTGATATTGAGACGAATGCGAAATGCCCACAGAAGTTTGCTAGCTGAGTTTCCCTTGAATGAGTGAGTGGACCAGGTGCATTGATGCTGTCAAGTATTCTGTCAATCTGCACTTCATTTGCAACACGAGGATGTATAGGGCGAAGACTTTGCTCTTGCTGATCTGCGTTGTTGTTTGGAGGAATGTCTTCATGCTGAGCATTGTCTTCATGTTGATCAGGTGCTGAGATGATGAGTTCTTCTTCAGGATGAGCTTCAGAAGGCATAATCTCTCCAGTTCCCATAAGCTTGATTGATTCACTAGCTGAGACTTCATCTAGCACATTTGGCAGTTGCTCTCTTTGTGAACCATTTGTTTCATCAAACCGCACATCCACTCTTTCGACCACTTTGTAATGGAAGAGATTGAAGACTCTGTAGGAGTGTGAATCCTTTCCATATCCAAGCATAAAGCCCTCATGTGCTTTTGGTGCAAACTTTGAGGTGTGATGTGGGTCCTTGATCCAGCACTTTGCGCCAAATACTCTGAAGTAACTGACATTTGGCTTCTTGCCAGTTAGGAGTTCATAAGATGTCTTGTTCAGAAGCTTGTGAAGATAAACACGATTGATTGTATGGCATGCAGTATCAATGGCTTCAGTCCAGAATTTTCTTGGAGTCTTGTATTCATCTAGCATTGTTCTAGCCATTTCAATGAGTGTTCTGTTCTTGCGTTCGACGACGCCATTCTGCTGTGGCGTGTACAGAGCTGAGAATTCATGTGTGATGCCCAAGGTATCAAGATATGTATCAAGGCCAGTGTTCTTGAATTCAGTGCCATTGTCACTTCTAATGTGCTTTATCTTGGCGCCAAAATTGTTCATAGCTCGATTGGCGAAGCGTCTGAAGACATCCTGCACTTCAGTCTTGTAAAGGATTATGTGTACCCAAGTATATCTAGAGTAATCATCAACAATGACGAAGCCATAGAGGCAAGCAGTAGTAGTAAAAGTTGAGTAGTGAGTGGGACCGAAAAGATCCATGTGGAGCAGTTCGAAGGGTTGTGTAGTAGTCATGATTGTCTTCGAAGGATGTTTTGCCCTTGTCATCTTCCCTGCTTCACAGGCACCGCATAAATGATCTTTCTTGAACTTGACGCCCTCGATGCCTATGACATGCTTCTTCTTCGCAAGGGTGTGGAGGTTCCTCATGCCAGCATGCCCAAGCCTCCGATGCCAAAGCCAGCATTCTGAAGCTTTTGCAAGAAGGCATACCACAAGTTGTGGTCCTGCTGAGAAATCTACCACGTACAAATCACCTTTCCGATACCCTTCAAACACTAGAGATTTGTCAGATTCCATTAGCACCAGGCAGCGATATTTTCCAAACATTACAATCATATTCAGATCGCAAAGCATTGAGACAGACATTAAGTTGAAGCCAAGGGATTCAACAAGCATGACTTTATCCATGTGTTGATCCTTTGAGATTGCAACTCTACCTAGACCCAATACCTTACTTTTACCAGTGTCAGCAAATGTGATGTGGCTCTTGTCGGATGGACGTAATGTTGAGTCCATAAGAAGACTTCTTCTGCCAGTCATGTGATTTGTACACCCACTGTCAATAATCCATTCTGAAGATTTTGAAGTCGCTGGTGTCGTACCCAACAGTACAGTTAGGGGGATAGGCTTCACGAAGAGAATTGTGAAGCATAAACATTTGACGAACCAGTGGGTTATGAAAACTTAAATCCAGATTAGGACTAATAGGGAGAGTAGCATGCGATTCAGGAACGAAGTACATATTGATCCCATTTGGGCATTTTATCTTGCGCCCTACAAGATTTTTAAGGTCCCCAGCAATAGCATCAGAATATTTTGTTTTTCTGCTGGAGACCTTTCCCTGCAAAAGAGAGTTAAGCTTTCTTAACCACCCACATCTTCAAGGGTGGCTTAGAAGAAATAAGTCTAAGTGCAGCATCTGAGAATTTTGGCTTTGAAGCCTTAGCAAACAGTCTAGCAGGTGGACAATAATACTCATAGGAATAAGCAGAATAATTTTTGGTCACATGAACACGGTTCAATGAACCGCTCTCATACTCATGTGCCTGAGTATGGTTTTCCTGCAAAACATTTGTGTTAGTGTGACTCAGGTGAGTCCTCTGTTTGTATGAAGCCATTGGACCGTATGAAGCCTTTGGTCTGAGATTTGTCTTCTTCAAGTGAGGTGTCATGAAGACATTCACAGGAAGATTTTCCAGACACTTTTTGGAAACCCAGATCTTCTTCATAGGCGGTCCATTCCTGCAGTTAGTACCAATGTACCTGGCAAACACTTCACCATTCTGATTCTTAAACAGTTTATAGTTTGCATCAAAGGATTCATCAATGATAATGGGGTTAGCACAAGTGAAGCCAGATAAGTTGGATGGATCTGATGAAAGTTCCTTTGCAGCAACCCATGTGGTTTTGGGGTACTGCTCAGGTTTCCAGTAAGAGCCATCTGCATTGATTTTCCTCACAAATCCAACACCCTCTTTCCTAGGGTTTCGATTCAGGATCTGCTTCTTGAGGACATCACATAGTGTCTGATGTCCTTTAAGACTTTTGTACATCCCTGTTTCAAGCAATGTCTTCAACATAGCATTCTCATCAGCAATAGCAGTGGTATCCTCAGCAGAGGGGTTAGTTACCACGTCAACAGTTGAAGATATTGCAACAGCAGTAGAAGTGGAACATTCAGCAACAGAATTAGCATTATCACGCTCAATGCATTTAAGACATGGTGGTTCAAATCCTTCCTGAGCGGGACTGATTTGTTCGGAGCGAAGTGACTCGTTTTCCTTTTGAAGATCTTCATGAGCCACCCTCAATTTCTCAAGTTCTTGCTTCCTTTGAAGATAATCATAGGAAAGCTTTTCATGAGTTGTTGAGAGAGTATCATGACGATCTTCAAGTTCCTGATACTTAACATGAAGGTTTATTATGTCTTCAATTAAGGATTCAGATCGAGTCATTTCAGCACCCAACAGATCATCGCTTCTGTCTAACAGTTTTTGAATATGTTCCATAGCTTTCTGTTGTTCAGTTGCAATTTTAGCAAGTGTTTTGTAGCTAGGTTTTGAATCACATTCAGAGTCATCATCACTAGATGTTTCATAGCGAGTAGTGCGTGTGTTTACCTTGGCACCGCGTGCCATGAAGCAGTAGGTAGGAGTGGAGTCGTTTTTGTCATTTGCGTTGGTGTCGTGATGCAGTCATTGTCTTCTGTGTTGAAGATGGACTTGGCGACGTATGCTGTAGCCAGACTCGCAATGCCAGAATCAGACTCCTCCTCAGACTCCACCTCTGCCTCCTCAGATGCGGACTCCTCCTCTGAATCCATCTCCTTTCCAACAAACGCACGTGCCTTGCCAGATGAGCTCTTCTTGTGTGATGAAGACTTTGAT
>NC_053027.1:339777848-339791103 GCF_003073215.2 Triticum urartu | reverse complement strand
TATTCGTTGTTTTCAATCCTTCCGGTGGTTCGTTGAAGACCTTCTCAAGCTTGCGCTATATCTATCTGAATCCTTTCAACGAGAATAAGTAGTATGCCAAATCCGTTGATTGTCATCAATTTAATTGATGAAGGACGAGCATAATATAACTCTTATTCTTGTTTCATCGAGTTTGTTCAATTCCTGTTTTTCCGGAGTGGTTCATCATACTTATTCTGGGTTTCAATTGCTCTTCTTTCTTTCCCGGAGTTCCAAGTTCTCTCAATTATTTCGTCGCGAGATCCATTTAAATCATTGCAAGGCTTCAACCTTATTCTTTTCATCCTCCATTTCGTTTGATCATTCTTTTATTACCGGAGTTCTCATGAAGGTTCTACATGATGGTTCATCAAGGACTTTATTCCTTCTCGAAGTGTTCATCGAGATTCTTTTCTAAGGAGCTCAAGCATTCTTCATATTGCAATCCGGAGTGCAATTCTTTCTTCCGTATCATTGGAGATGGTATTGTGTCATTCTTGATAATCTGAGTTCATGTTTCACGATTCGAATGTTGTTAAGAATGAGATATTTAAATCCATCAACCTCTTCGTTGGAGCTATCTTGGGTTATATTTCACCTAAAGTTTTTCCTTAAGGATTGTCGCTCTGAGCGTTTATCAATGATCCAATTTCTTCATTTATCCTTCCGGTGATATAAGCGTCTCATCTCCTTGTTGATATCAATCCAATCTATCGTTTCCGTTAGTGGCAGAATTTCACCTCATAATTTCGAGATGTTTTCTATAAGCCCACTACAAGCTTATTCTTTTCGTTCTTGGTTTTCAACAACTCCATTCTAGCATTTGTTGTAATCGTGCTCTCTCAAGATTTTGTTTTCCCTTCGTTCCGGAGGTAGTGTTTTGTAATGTCATCAAGTATGTTCTCATCTTATCAAGTTATTATTTAACTCTTTTTTCTTTTCAATCGGAGTGCTTTCAACCTTGTTCTGCCTTGTTCCTCTTTTCTAACGGAGTGTTTTCAACTCCGTTCATCTCCGTTGTATTCTTTTCTCGAATGGTTTAACATTTTTTAAGGTTCATTGGTTTCACTCATTGGTCAAAGAAGCAACTTAGTTTTACCTCTTCTCTTTATCTTCCATATGTCCCTCCGGTGCCATTCTAGATCTCGGGACGAGATCCTCTCGTAGTGGTGGAGTGTTGTAACGCCCCGTGACCGATGTGCCAGGTGTCGTGCAGTTATTCGCTGTTGTTGCCTTGTCATTGCTCGCATGTCATACATTGCATATCATGTCATCATGTGCATTTCATTTGCATACGTGTTTGTCTCATGCATCCGAGCATTTTTCCCGTTGTCCGTTTTGCAATCCGGTGCCCCGTTCTCCTCCGGTGGTCGTTTATACCTTTCTTTCATGTGTGGGGATTAAACATTTCCGGATTGGACCGAGACTTGCCAAGCGGCCTTGGTTTACTACCGGTAGACCGCCTGTCAAGTTTCGTATCATTTGGACTTCGTTTGATACTCCAACGGTTAACCGAGGGACCGAAAAGGCCTCGTGTGTATTGCAGCCCAACACCCCCCCAATTTGGCCCAAAACCCACCTAACTCTGCTGCATCATCTAGAGCGTTCGATCACGATCGCGTGGCCGAAAACCGCACCTCATTTGGACTCTCCTAGCTCCCTCTACCTATAAATATGAGGCTCTCCCCGAATTTTTCGCGCAGTCCAACTGTAGGATCGAAAGTATGTCTAGAGGGGGGTGATTAGACTACTTGACCAAATAAAAGCTTAACCTTTTCCCAATTTTAGTTCTTGGCAGATTTTAGCTATTTTAGGACAAGTCAAGCAATCATCACATAATTCAAGCAAGCATGCAAAGAGTATATTGGCAGCGGAAAGTAAAGCATGCAACTTGCAAGAATGTAAAGGGAAGGGTTTGGAGAAATCAAACGCAATATGAGACACGGATGTTTTTCCCGTGGTTCGGATAGGTGGTGCTATCCTACATCCACGTTGATGGAGACTTCAACCCACAAAGGGTAACGGTTGCGAGAGTCCACACAGGGCTCCACCCACAAAGGGTAATGGTTGCGCGAGTCCACACAGGGCTCCACCCACGAAGGGTCCACGAAGAAGCAACCACCCACAAAGGGTCCACGAAGAAGCAACCTTGTCTATCCCACCATGGCCATCGCCCACACAGGACTTGCCTCACTAGCGGTAGATCTTCACGAAGTAGGCGATCTCCTTGCCCTTACAAACTTCTTGGTTCAACTCCACAATCTTGTCGGAGGCTCCCAAGTGACACCTAGCCAATCTAGGAGACACCACTCTCCAAGAAGTAACAAATGGTGTGTAGGTAATGAACTCCTTGCTCTTGTGCTTCAAATGATAGTCTTCCCAACACTCAACTCTCTCTCATAGGATTTGGATTTGGTGGAAAGAAGATTTGAGTGGAAAGCAACTTGGGAAGGCTAGAGATCAAGATTCATATGGTAGGAATGGAATATCTTGGTCTCAACACATGAGTAGGTGGTTCTCTCTCAGAACATATGAGTTGGAATGGTGTATGTGTTCTGATGGCTCTCTCTTCGAATGAAGAGGAGGTGGAGGGGTATATATAGCCTCCACACAAAATCCAACCGTTACACAGTTTTCCAATCTCGGTGGGACCGAATCACAAACTCGGTCGGACCGAAAATGTAAACCTAGTGACCGTTAGAGATTTTCGGTGGGACTGACATGCAACTCGGTAGGACCGATATGGTTAGGGTTTGGGCATAACGTAATCTCGGTGAGACCGATTACACAAACTCGGTGAGACCGAATTTGGTAATTAGCTAACCAGAGAGTTGGTCAGGCAAACTCGGTGGGACCGATTTGCTCTTTCGGTGAGACCGAAAAGTTACAAAGGGGAAACACTGAATTTACATTGCAATCTCGGTGGGACCGATTTGCTCTTTCGGTGAGACCGAAAAGTTATGAAAGGGAAACAGAGAGTTTGCAATCCCATCTCGGTGAGACCGAGATCCCTATCGGTAGAACTGAATTGCTAGGGTTTGGCAGTGGCTAATGACAAGTGAAACTCGGTGGCGCCGGATAGGAAGAATCGGTAGGACCGAGTTTGGCTTAGGGTTTAGGTCAAATGTGGATATGGGAAAGTAGTTGAGGGTTTTTGGAGCATATCACTAAGCACATGAAGCAAGAGGCTCATTAAGCAACACCTCATCCCTCCTTGATAGTATTGGCTTTTCCTAAAGACTCAATGTGATCTTGGATCACTAAAATATAAAATGAAGAGTCTTGAGCTTTTGAGCTTGAGCCAATCCTTTTTCCTTAGCATTTTGAGGGTTCCACTTTCACATCCATGCCATGCCAATCATTGAGCTTTCCTGAAATAATCATCTTGGAATAGCATTAGCTCAATGAGCTATATGTTGTTATGAATTACCAAAACCACCTAGGGATAGTTGCACTTTCAATCTCCCCCTTTTTGGTAATTGATGACAACATATAGATCAAAGCTTCGACAAATGATAATAAGCATGAAATATATCGTCGCTTTGAGAAGTATGTGATAAGTAAGAGCTCCCCCTAAATTTGTGCATATTTAAAATTTGCTTTGGACTGCAAATGCACAAGGAGTTAGAGTCATGGGTTACTCTTCCATGTCACATACATCTTGGTGGAGCGCTTAAAATGATAAGAATGAAATACATGCACTCATCACCAAGAATAGTGAAAGATCACATAAGATAGATAAGATAATAGCATTAAGCAAGCATTAAGTGTAGCTTATGATCAAGCACATGATCATCAATGTCTCACAAATAATGACGTAGTATCTCAAGCACTCAAAAGCAAACAAGTTTGAAAAACCACCAAATAAAGCAAGAGAGAAAAGCAACACACTCTCTCTCTCAGCCTATGATCTATACATTTTTCTCCTCCTTTGGCAACAAGTTACCAAAAAGTTCCTAGAAAATGCATAGTACTAGATCGACGCTCAGGCTTGATCTTCTGGTGGTGGTGGAGTCCGGATCACTCCAAGGACGAAGGCTTCTGTAGACGCTGAAGTAGACGCTGGAGTTGGAGCTGAAGTAGATGCTGGAGCTGGTGGAACCGAGGCTGTAGCTGGTGCTGAGGTGGTGGCTCTTGTGTCAGCAACTGGCACGATAGACGACCTCGGACCTCGTGGCACTCTGGCAAAGGCATGAGTGGTAGTCCTGCCTCTCCTCTCCTGCATATCATCTTGGAGCTGTTCCACTGTAGTCTGAATCTCCGTTACCTTGACATCCAAGTCATAGAACTTTTGTTCCATGATTCTCTCTAGGCTTGCCTGGTTTTGAGTTAGGGTGGCTAGTCCTTGCTCAATCCGCAGGGTGGATGCAATCAGGTAACCAAGCTGCTCTTGTTTGGTCTTCAAGAAATACTCAGATGCCTCCTCTTGAGTTGGCATCTTGGCAGCTTTCTCCTTCCTTGCCTTCTCCTTCTTTGCGTATTCTTGGGCAGATGATGGCTCGTTCTCAGTCATGACAACTTGATTGTCCTCAAAATCTGGACGGATGGGCAGGTGTTCCTTGTCCAATAAATATATGCCCGTGCCCATCTTGGAGTTAATGAGCTCCTGGATCTGAGGGGCATATCCGCAACTCCTCTTCTGATCTGTTGCAGTCCTTTTGATAGTTTCCACTATGAGGCTCATCACCTTGAACTTCTGAGGTACATCAAATACATGTAGCAAGTTGATAGCATGGCCTCTGATCATCTTGTGATCTCCAGACTTGGGCAATAAGGTGTGCCTCAAGATCCAATTGATAGTTGGCAGCCCTGACAGAAGGTAATGCACAGACCCAAATTTGAAGGTGTCAAGAGCTTCATTGGGAATTTCCTTGTACATATTGGACACAGAGTTATGGTCCATCTTCTTCTTGGCATATATGTCCAAGTCATCATCATGCTCCTCTGGGGCATTAATGATCTGTGCCCACTCAGCAACTGTGGATTGGTACCTTGTACCCTCAGACATCCATGTGATCCTCCCATCTGAATAAAAATGTGCTGTGGAGTAGAACTGCATTATAAGCTCCTCATTCCACTTTGTGAGCTTCTGCCCAACAAAGTCAGCTACTCCACAAGCTATGAAGCTGTCTTGCACTCCAGGATAGTGCTCCTCATTGTCCTTGATGTACTGCCAGTCAACCCATCTCATATCATAGACTATTGGCTTCTTATCAAGCAGCACTGTCTCATAGAAGTCCTACTGTTCCTTAGTGTGGAATCTGTAGTCAACAGCAGTCCTCCTCCTTGAAGCATACGGGTTTGCTTCTCTCCACTTCCTCAGCCCTAAATCTCTCCTGAGCTTCATGTCCTCAGCCACAGGATGTGCATCGTTGTGGTCTGGGATCTTGGGCTTGAGCTTTCTCAGAACTTGCTCTTCATCCTCTTCTTCAGCAACAGTCTCAGGCACTGGGGCCTTGTTCTTCTCAGCTGCAGGAATGCTCCTTGTATTCCTCTTTGGTTTTGGCTTGGAGGCAGCTTTGGGCTTAGATGCAGTAGCCCCTGATCTTATGGCATCACCCATCAGCTTGGGTGCCTTGGGTGCTGGTGCAGCTACCTCTTCTTCCTCTTCCTCTTCCATGATGGAAGCCTTTCCTAGTACTCTGGCTACGGTCTTCTTGACCCTTTCCTTTCTTTTCTTTCCCTCAGCAGCAACTGGCTCTTTGGGTGCAGGCTTCTCAGTTGAAGCTCTTGCCTTTGACATGGGCTGCCTGCCTGCTGGCCTTTTGATTTTCAGCCCTGGCTTTGTGCCTTGAGCTGGCTCAACTCTCTTTGATGTGGCCTCTTCCTCTGCCACATAATCTTCATCTTCGGAATCAGAAGTTCTCTTCTTCCTCTGTCTGGTGGCAGCTTTTGGCAAGTTGCTAGGGGTGCTCCCGCTGCCCTCATCTGAAGAGCTGGAGGGACTAGTGCCCTCACTCATGTGCACCTGCTGCTCTGACATGTTCTGGCTGTCACTTTGATCAGACATGCTGCAAACTCTGACTGCTGACCCTGTGAACAGTTTATAGATGAGGTAGAAAAGACGAGCATCACAAAATGCAGAGATTTTTGCAAAAGAATGATCCAAAAACTTAGTTTTAGTTTCCCACTGAAATCATCTCGGATCTATCGATTTTCAAACTCGGTGATACCGAAGCAGTTTTGGAACCTAAACTAGTGAACTCGGTAGGACCGAGTCACAGTTCGGTGACACCAAGACTGCTAGGGTTTCATAGAGTTCCAAAATCGGTCACACCGATAAGTAATTCTCGGTCAGACCGAGTCTCACTTGTGCAATGGCATAAGCCAAATCGGTGGGACCGAGTTTTTCAACTCGGTGGGTCCGAGATGGTTTCGGCGGAAACCTAACCCTAAAATTTTCGAATCAAAGCTAATCTACGGGCGTATTGACTGGATAGGAGTGTTTCAATCGTGGCAAGAATCATGAAGAACACAATGTGCTAGGAATCGGACGGGGAATAGCACTGTGATCGAGTCCATACCCTAGTTCGGCAGAGACTCGCTACGGCGGCAACGGCGGGGCAGAATTCCCGTTGACGGCGACGGAGACCAGCGACTGGAGGCGGCTGTTTCGCTCCACCGCCGCTCGGACGCCGCGGGCGCGCGCCGCCGCCCCTGGTCGGCCCTGCGCCGCCTCGGGAGCCCCGCGCCGCCGTGAGCTCCGGTCGCCGCCGGAGTCGCCCACCCGGCCACAGAGAGCGCCCCGCCGCCTCGAGCTCGCCTCGTCGCCCTCCGTCCGGTCGCCGTCCTTCGCCGGTTGCCGCCATACCACGCCGGAACTCCGCCGCCTCGCCGGCGTCGTCCGTCGGTGCCGCCCCCACACGCTCGCCGGAGCCCGAGCCACCCGCCGGAGTTCGTCCTCGAGCTCGCCGGAGTTACTCCGGCCGGATCCGATCCGGATCGGGACCAGATCCACCGGTCCCCGATCCAAACGCCCTCGCCCGTTCCCGCACCGCTCCGTCCTGGATATCCCCGTCCGCCGTTGACTTTTTCCGCGGGGTAAATTTCTTCTAAGTCCTGAGATTCCCAGATCCAAGTGCTCATGTTCATCGCATTGTAACTTTGCATCCGTAGCTCCGATTCATGCATATAGCATATCAGAATGTTCATCTCAGAGAGTACATCATTTTATTCCATTGCATCATTTTCATTTGAGCTCATCTTGATGCCCGAAATGCTATTAGAAGAGGGCTACTTGAGATTATTGTCAGATCTGCTACTCCGTTTAGCCTTTTGTCATTTTTGCCATGATTATTGTGTGCATGCTATGCCCTGATGCTCTACATGTGTTTTGTTAAGGGTTTTGTCATCTTTCCAGAGGTGCAACCCATGTATTTTTGTGATGTGTGTGGTGACTAGTGCAAGCTTGCAAAGTGGTGCACTTGCTAATTCTGTTTTCAGGGACTTAGTATTTTCACTAAGTCCTGGATCTGTTTATCTCATGATGCCATATGTTCATGTTGTTTCCTAGTGATCCGTGCCTCTTTTGAGGATGATCAGTAAGGATGTTTTGTTAATATTGTAGTGCTCTATCCATCCATGTCTTTGTTTGCAATTATGGAGCACCCTATCTTGAGTCAATCGAGCTCTACTTTTGCTACTTTGTGAATCTGGGCAGATTGTCAACTTGTTTGCAATTTTGCCGATGATGTTGTAGTTGATCCGTGCATGCTATGCCGTTGTTCTTGCCATGTCTAGCTTTCATTTTGTGCCTTCTTGATGGGTGTATGCTTAGCTTGTCATGACTTGCTCTGTAGTGAGTGCATCGAGCTTGTAAACATGCCTACTTGAGTTATATTTCAGCATGTGCCAGTTTTCACTAAGTCTGAAAACTGATTATGTTTTTGCCATGTTCACATGCTTGCAATTGTATCTTCTGACCCCTTTTGGCTCAAGGTCACTAAGGGACTTTTGTTAACCTCTTTGAGTAGCTCCATGCCATGCTTTACTTTGCCTTGTTCAGATCCTGTAGCATGTAGTTTTGTGGCTCCGAAGAGGGCTACCTGATCTGAAATTCCAGACAAGTGTTAATTTCACTAAGTCTGAGATCTGTTTGTCATATGCATTTTTGCCATGCTTGTTTGAACCTGTTAATGGATGATTTGGCCGTAGCTCAGTGCTAGACTTTTGTTAAGCATCTTGAATGCATCCCTGCCATGTATTTTGTTGTCATGTTTGGTTGCTGTAGCATGTTCATCTCATTGCATTTAGTCGGCTACTTGCTGTAAATCGCAGACCGGTGTCATATTTGAATCGCTTGCCATTTCCAAACCGTAACTCCGATTCCGGCGTTCTTTATATCGTTTTCAAGCGATTTCATCTCATCTTTCCAGTGTCACACTTGGTTTTCCAAGTTGAGGCCAGGTTCATGCATTCCTTATCAAATCATGCATATGCATCGCATACCGCATCCCGCATATCATACCATGTTCTTGTGTTGGTTGTTTACTATGTTGTGTGCTTCTTTTCCGGTGTTTGCTTCTTCGGGTTGGTTCCGGTAACGTCGTGCTTGTGAGGAACCGTTCGTCTACGTCCATTTGTCTTCTTCATGGACTCGTCATTCTTCCTTGCGGGATTTCAGGCAAGATGATCACACCCTCGAAATCACTACTATCTTTGCTTTGCTAGTTGCTCGCTCTTTTGCTATGCCTATGCTGCGATACCTACCACTTGCTTATCATGCCTCCTATAATGTTGAACCAAGCCTCTAACCCACCTTGTCCTAGCAAACCGTTGTTTGGCTATGTTACCGCTTTGCTCAGCCCCTTTTATAGCGTTGTTAGTTGCAGGTGAAGATTGAAGTTTGTTCCTTGTTGGAACATGGAGATGTTGTTCCTTATTGGAACATGTTTACTTGTTGGATATCACTATATATCTTTTTTAACTAATGCATCTATATACTTGGTAAAGGGTGGAAGGCTCGGCCTTATGCCTAGTGTTTTGTTCCACTCTTGCCGCCCTAGTTTCCGTCATATCGGTGTTATGTTCCCGGATTTTGCGTCCCTTACGCGGTTGGGCTATAATGGGAACCCCTTGACAGTTCTCCTTAAGTAAAGCTCTTCCAGCAATGCCCAACATTGGTTTTACCATTCGCCACCTAGCCGTTTTCTTTCCCTTGAGTCGGCTGGCTCAAGGGTCATCATTATTTTAACCCCCCCGGGCCAGTGCTCCTCTGAGTGTTGGTCCAACCTGTCAGCTACCGGTGGCCACCAGGGGCAACTCTGGGCTGGCCTACCCGTACCTAGGACAATCTGAGTGTGCCCTGAGAAAGAGATATGTGCAGCTCCTATCGGGATTTATCGGCACATTCGGGCGGTGTTGCTGGTTTAGTTTTGCCCTGTCGAAATGTCTTGTTGTACCGGGATACCGAGTCTGATCGGAATGTCTCGGGTGGAGGTCTATTCCTTCGTTGACCATGAGAGCTTGTGATGGGCTAAGTTGGGACACCCCTGCAGGGATTGGAATTTTCGAAAGCCGTGCCCGCGGTTATGGCAGATGGGAATTTGTTAACGTCCGGTTGTAGAAAACCTAAAGTCGACCTTAATTAAAATGAATCAACCGCGTGTGTAACCGTGATGGTCTCTTTCCGGCGGGGTCCGGGAAGCGAACACGGTTGTTGGAGTTATGCTTGACGTAGGTTGTTATAGGATCACTTCTTGATCATACTTTTATCGGCCGTGCTTTACCTTCTCTTCTCGCTCTTTTTGCGTATGTTAGCCATCATATATGCTAGTCGCTTGCTGCAGCTCCACCTCATAACTTTACCTTACCTATAAGCTTAAATAGTCTTGATCGCGAGGGTGCGAGACTGCTGAGTCCCCGTGGCTCATAGATACTTCCAAAACCAGCTTGCAGGTGCCGATGAGTCCGTGCAGATGACGCAACCAAGTTCAAGGAGGAGCTCGATGAAGATCTTGTCCTTTGTGTTGTTTCGTTCTAGTTGATCAGTAGTGGAGCCCAGTTGGGGTCGATCGGGGACCTTTTGTCGCATTTGGGGTTCTTCTTTTATTTTGGCTCCGTAGTCGGGCCTTGATTGTATCTGATTGATGTAATGCTTTATTCATGTAATTGGGTGAAGTGGCGATTGTAAGCCAACTATGTATCTCTTTCCCTTATTATATTACATGGGTTGTGTGAAGATTACCTCACTTGCGACATATGCCTTCAATGCGATTATGCCTCTAAGTCGTGCCTCGACACGTGGGAGATATAGTCGCATCGAGGGTGTTACAAGTTGGTAATCAGAGCCTCCCCGACCTTAGGAGCCCCATTGCTTGATCGTTTTTAGCGGCCGAGTTGTGCCTAGAAAAATATTTTGAGTCTTTTAGGAATTATATATCGGAGAGTTTAGGAATTCTTTTTACTTCCCAGTCTCCTCATCGCTCTGGTAAGGCATCCTGACGTAGAGTTTTGACTCTTCTCTTCTCAAATACCACTAAATTTTTTTAGGATCACGCGGGTATCTTGGAGTCGTTCCGATGGTTTTATGATGAGAACATTGTCTTGATGCCTCCTGTCAGGGGTTTAGTGGAAGTGTCCCGGGGAGTTGAGCTCTGAGGTGTTGTCATCATAATTTTATCGTTGCAGTTCTGGAATACCTGAGTTTAGTACGCCGACATCGAAAATCTCTTTTATGCAGTTCGTTGGTGAGATAACCTCGACGCCACCCAGTACTGGGGCGGGAGTTCGGGAGTATCGCCATAACTTGTATAATGGATGCTTTTCGAAGGTTGAGGTAGATGGTTTCCGAAGGTTTCTTGGTTATGCGTTGAAGGATGGATACAGCTGGATGTAGGATTTGCTAGTTTGGGTGAGATATTATGCTTCCCCTGTATCCACAACACCTGATTGCATAACCGGAAAGGTTCGGGAGTTTCATAGGTGGGAATTCAAGTAGCTCGTAGGATATCTTTCCGACAGATGTATGATATGAAATTGGGGTTCGACGTCTAGTGGTCCGCCTATTCATGGTCGGTTTTACAGTGGTCTCGTTGTGTCTTAAAGAGTCCTTGGCTTTACCGACTCGGGGACGCTTCGTATGTCATGTGCACTGCCTTGTACATGATGGTGCTGTACGATCGAGCTCGTGTAGGCCCCACCACGAAAACTTCGGACGAAATCTCTATCATATGTTTGTTCCGGCTTATTCTGCAAGCCAATCCATTGTTTTTGTTTTGAGTTGTGGTATTCGAGTTGCTTCTAAGTCAAATGTTGATTCCATATTTTTCCTAAGCGGTGTTCTCATACTCCGATGTGAATACAAATCCTTCATGATAATCGAGATTGTCATGTCAATCATTTTCAACCGGCGTGTTTTCTCTTCAAGTGGATCCGATCATTTCAACATCCGCAAGATCCAATCTCAGCTTTCTCAACGGTGTTTGTTTCATCCGTCTCCAAGTTGCCTTTGATTTTCCCACCCACCCACCCTTTTTCCTCAAGGACTCGGATTTCTTAATCAAGTATCCTTTTATTCATGTGAAGTCTCTCCATTCTTTTCCGTCAATATTCTTACCCGGTGGGTTCTCAAGAAGATGTTCTACTAGTTCATCATTCTTCATCTCCGGCAGATCCAATACAAGCTTTGTTGATCATATCTTTTCCTCATTTCAATACCTTCTCATACCGGTGCACCTCTTAATCTTCTACTCCTCGCTATTCATTTGTTTCGGAGTGCCGAAGATATCTCAGAAGAATCGTGTTTCCACTCTACATTCGTTCAAGATCTTTTGAGGATGTTACCTCATTCAAGCCATTTAAATTCAACCGGTGGAATCTCTCTTTCAAGCAATCGTTCAACGGTGTTTCTTTTGAGTGGGCCCTAACCCACAGGTCTTTTTCCAGGATCTTACCTGACTCTTCTTATTTTTCCCGGAGCTATCTTAAATTCTTTTCGAAGTTTGACGTAAGAATGAGTTACCATCAGTCAAATGCCATCTCCTAGATCTTTCACAATTCTTTTCATCGTTGGCTCAACGTCTTCGTTTTGATTCTTCCGTAGTGTCTAAATAAATTCTTGGTGGTGTTTCTCGTCATCATTTGAAGACCGAAGAAGAGTCTTACCTCCATATCTTATCCGTTCTCTCAGAGATTCATGGTTCTAATTCGAGGCCATCCTCTCATAATTGTTTGATTGTGAGAATTCTTTTTATCCATCCGGAGCAATTCAAGAGTCTTCTCAGTTTGTTATCCGGAGTCCATCAATTCAGGTTTATTCAATCTCAGCTGTCAGTTATCATTCTCCTATCTTTCCGGTGCATCAATCAAATATCCTCTAATCAGTTCTTGATCTCTTCGTTCTCATGTATCTAGTTTGTCTCAAGCATCTTCGTTCATTTGCAAATTTTTCCCGGTGTTCCTTTATCTTTTCTTCGTTCATTTTCATTTCTTACGGTGGTTCTTCCAGATTTCTCTTCCTTATCAATTATTCGTTGTTTTCAATCCTTCCGGTGGTTCGTTGAAGACCTTCTCAAGCTTGCGCTATATCTATCTGAATCCTTTCAACGAGAATAAGTAGTATGCCAAATCCGTTGATTGTCATCAATTTAATTGATGAAGGACGAGCATAATATAACTCTTATTCTTGTTTCATCGAGTTTGTTCAATTCCTGTTTTTCCGGAGTGGTTCATCATACTTATTCTGGGTTTCAATTGCTCTTCTTTCTTTCCCGGAGTTCCAAGTTCTCTCAATTATTTCGTCGCGAGATCCATTTAAATCATTGCAAGGCTTCAACCTTATTCTTTTCATCCTCCATTTCGTTTGATCATTCTTTTATTACCGGAGTTCTCATGAAGGTTCTACATGATGGTTCATCAAGGACTTTATTCCTTCTCGAAGTGTTCATCGAGATTCTTTTCTAAGGAGCTCAAGCATTCTTCATATTGCAATCCGGAGTGCAATTCTTTCTTCCGTATCATTGGAGATGGTATTGTGTCATTCTTGATAATCTGAGTTCATGTTTCACGATTCGAATGTTGTTAAGAATGAGATATTTAAATCCATCAACCTCTTCGTTGGAGCTATCTTGGGTTATATTTCACCTAAAGTTTTTCCTTAAGGATTGTCGCTCTGAGCGTTTATCAATGATCCAATTTCTTCATTTATCCTTCCGGTGATATAAGCGTCTCATCTCCTTGTTGATATCAATCCAATCTATCGTTTCCGTTAGTGGCAGAATTTCACCTCATAATTTCG
>NC_053027.1:339761205-339776848 GCF_003073215.2 Triticum urartu | reverse complement strand
TCTTTTTCCTTTTCTTCCTTTTTTTCCTTCTTCTTCTTCTTCTTCTTCTTCTTCTTCTTCTTGCTCCTTTCCTTTTTCCTCTTCTTCTTCTCCTCTCCTCTTTTTTCTTCTTCTTCCTCCTTTCCTTTTTCCTCTTCTTCTTCTCCTCCTCTCCTCTTTTTTCTTCTTCTTCTTCCTCTTCTTCTTTTTTCTTCTCCTCCTCCTCCTCTTCTTCTTCTCCTGATCTCCTCTTTTTTCTCTTTTTCTTCTTTCCTAAAACTAAACTAAACCTAAAACTAAAACTAAAAAAACAGAAAAAGAAAAAAACTAAATATAAACCTAAAACTAAACTAAAACTAAACCTATAAACCTAAAACTAATCCTAAAACCAAAACTAAATCTAAACTAAACATAAACCTAAAACTAAAAAAATAGAAAAAAGGAAAAAAGGAAGAAGATCACCTGCAGGGTGGAGGAGGGGGGCGGTGCGGCCTGGGGCGGCGGAGGAGCGGGGCGGGGCGGCCTGGGGCGGCAGCGCCGGGCCCTGCCGTGGCGCGGAGGTACCGGGGCGCCGGGGCGTGGCGGCGCCCAGATGGCAGGGCGGTGGGGGCGGCGGGGGCGACGGGGTGGGGGGGCGCCGGGGCGGCGGCGGGGGCCGCTGGGGCGGCGGCGGGGGGCGCTGGGCCGGCGGCGGGGCGTGGTGCGATGAGGCGGTGGAGGTGGGAGAGAAAGAGAGAGAGAGGGGGGTGTGGGGCGCGGCCCCGTTAACGTTACGTGGGGCCTCCCTCTTTGCCGTCCGCCACCCTTTGCCGTCCGCCTTCTTGCTCTTTGCCGTCCGCTAGCGGACGACAAAGAGGGGGCCCGTTAGGTTTTTTTGCAGCTCGTCAGTGGGGCCCCTCCCTCTTTGCCGTCCGCTAGCCGACGCCAAAGAATCTTTGCCGTCTGCTTTTTGGAAGCTGATGGCAAAGAGCTTCTTTGCCGTCCGCTAGCGGACGGCAAAGAACTGGCAGATGGCAAACTAGCTGATTCCAGTAGTGATTGAGCATCCACATCTTCAACATCTACATGAAGTCATCATCGACAAACCCGAGGTTAGTTCATCCCTCTAAGGGGGGATATCACATCTAGGGGGAGCTTTACTCTAAGACTTGAGCTATAGCAACTCTAAAGATGTGAACACAACAATGCTTTATGTAAAAGTGGTAACCCCACTTGAGCTTAAACGATGAGTATGACCTATGATCAAGTGTTCTCACTTGACTCCTAAGTCAATATACTCATATATAGATGACCTTGTCATCGCAAATTGCTTGATAGATGCTAGAATTGGTTGTGCATGCCTTGTCACATATTTCATTTGCCATCTTATTGTGTGAGCATGCCGGTTGCATATTTTACTCATTCGAGGACATCCACTTGTTGTTTTGATTGTTTGGTTTTATTTCCTTTTGCCAAGTGGATGGACAAGAATGCCTAAGAACCTCCTCTAGCTATCTATGCTTTTCTCGTCTCAAACTCTATTCATGCTACATCACAAAATTTGATCAAGTCAGATTCGAACCACTCTGTGTGAGGAGCACTCGGAGTCCCCGATTTGTCATAGACTTAAACTTCCAAAACCTCTTTATGATTCTCGGTCTGGCCGATACCCCACTTTCGGTCCTACCGAGATCATTAAGTTGATCTAGGTTTTCGATCTCGGTGCAACCGATTTGAACCATTCGGTCACACCGAGTTGCAACAACTGTATACAGTTTTGCATCTCGGTGCCACCGAGTTGTTCCACTCGGTCACACCGACAGGGTCGGGCTATATATAGTCACGGGAAAAAATTTGGAAATTTCTCCGAACCCCTTCGCCCGCGTGATAGCCTGCTCTGCCAACTTGGTCTTCGGATGGTCTCCTCGCCGCCAGCCGCCTCCAGTCGGTGGTCTCTGTCGCCGTCAACGGAAATTCAACCCTGCCGTTGCCGCCGTAGCGAGTCTCCGCCGAACTAGGGTATGGACTCGATCTTTGTGCTATTCCCCAATCCGATTCTTAGCACATTGTGATCATCATGATTCTTGCCACGTTTGTTAAACTTCTATCCAGTCAATGAACTCGTAGATTAGGTTTAATTCAAAAATTTTAGGGTTAGGTTTCCGTCGAAACCATCTCGGACCCACCGAGTTGAAAAACTCGGTCCCACCGATTTGGCTTATGCCATTGCACAAGTGAGACTCTGTCTGACCGAGAATTACTTATCGGTGTGACCAATTTTGGAACTCTGTGAAACCCTAGCAGTCTCGGTGCCACCGAACTGTGACTCGGTCTGACCGAGTTCACTAGTTTAGGTGCCAAAACTGCTTCGGTATCACCAAGTTTAGAAATCGGTAGATCCGAGATGCTTTCAGTGGGAAACTAAAACTAAGTGTTTGAATTATTCTTTTGCAAAAATCTCTGCATTTTGTGATGCTCATCCACTCTACCTCATCTATAAACTGTTCACAGGGTCAGCAGTCAGCTTGTTCATCATGTCAGACCAAAGTGACAGCCAGAATGTGTCAGAACAGCAAGTGCAGATGAGTGAGGGCACTAGTCCCTCAAGTTCTTCAGATGAAGGCAGCAGAAGTACTCCTAGCAATCTGCCTAATTCTGCCACCAGACAGAGGAAGAAGAGAACCTCAGAATCAGAGGATGAGGACTATGTGGCAAAAGAGGAAGAAACTTCAAAGAGAGTAGTGCTCGAGAAGGAATATGGCCCAGCACAGGGCACAAAGCCAGGGTTAAAGATCAAAAGGCCAGCAGGCAGGCAGCCTATGTGAAAGGCCAGAGCTTAAACTGAGAAGCCCACTCCCATAGAGCCAGTTGCTGCTGAAGGCAAGAAAAGAAAGGAAAAGGGTGAAGAAAACCGTAGCCAGAGTGCTTGGCAAGGCCTCCATCATGGAAGATGAGGAGGAGGAAGAAGAGGTAGCTGCACCAGCACCTAAGGCACCCAAGCTGATGGGTGATGCCATAAGATCAGGGGCAGCTGCTTCCAAGGCCAAGCCAGCTCCAAAGCCAAAACCAAAGAGGAATACAAGAAGCATCCCAGCTGCTGAGAAGAACAAGGCCCCAGTGCCTGACACTGAAGAAGATGATGCAGAGCAAGTTCTTAGAAAGCTCAAGCCCAAGATCCCAGACCACAATGATGCACATCCTGTGGCTGAGGACATGAAGCTCAGGAGAGACTCAGGGCTCAGGAAGTGGAGAGAAGCAGATCCGTATGCTTCAAGGAGAAGGACTGCTGTTGACTACAGGTTCCACACTAAGGAACAGCAGGACTTCTATGAGATAGTTTTGTTGGACAAGAAGCCAATTGTATGTGATATGAGATGGGCCGACTGGGAATACATCAAGGAAAACGAAGAGCACTACCCTGGAGTGCAGGACAACTTCAAGGCATGTGGAGTAGCAGACTTTGTTGGGCAGAAGCTCACAAAGTGGAACGAGGAACTTATTATGCAATTCTAATCCACGGCACACTTCTATCCAGATGGTAGGATAACTTGGATGTTTGAAGGTACGAGGTACCAATCTACAGTTGCTGAATGGGCTCAGCTGATCAATGCCCCAGAAGAGCAGGAAGATGACTTGGATGTATATGCCAAGAAGAAGATGGACCACAACTCTATGTCCAATATGTACAAGGAAAATCCAAATGAAGCTCTTGAAACTTTCAAATTTGGCTCAGTGCATTATCTTCTGTCTGGGCTGCCAACTATTAATTGGATTTTGAGGCACACTCTCTTGCCCAAGTCAGGTGATCACAAGATGATCAGAGGCCATGCAATCAATTTGCTTCATGTATTTGATGTACCACAGAAATTCAGGGTCATGAGCCTCATAGTAAAGACTATCAAGAGGACTGCAGTAGATCAAAAGAGGAGCTGTGGTTATGCCCCTCAGATTCATGATTTGATCAACTCGAAGATGGGCATAGGCATATACTTATTGGAAAAGGAACACCTGCCCATCCATCCAGACTTTGAAGATAATCAAGTTGTCATGAATGAGAATGAACCATCATCTGCACAAGCACAAGCAAAGAAGGAGAAGGCAAGGAAGGAGAAAGCTGCCAAGATGCCAACTCAAGAGGAGGCATCTGAGTATTTCTTGAAAACCAAACAAGAGCAGCTTGGTTACTTGATTGCATCCACACTGAGGATTGAGCAAGGACTGGCCACCCTCACTCAGAATCAGCAGAGCTTAGAGAGGATCATGGAACAAAAGTTCTATGACTTGGCTGTCAAAGTAACAGAGATTCAGCCTGCAGTGGAACAACTTCAGGATGACATGCAGGAGAGGAGAGGCAAGACTACAACTGATGCATTTGCCAGAGTGCCAAGAGCTCAGAGATCACATGCAGTGCCAGTTGCTGACACCAGAGCCACCACTTCTGCACCAGCTACAGCCTCAGTTCCACCAGCTCCAGCGTCCACTTCAGCCTCGACTCCGACCACGTCTACAGAAGGCTTCGTCCTTGGAGTGCTCCGGACTCCACCACCACCTGAAGATCAAGCCTGAGTGTCGACTTAGCACTATGCATTTTCTAGGAACTTTTTGGTAACTTGTTGCCAAAGGGGGAGAAAATGTATAGATCATAGGCTTCGAGAGAGAGTGTTGCTTTTATTCTCTCTTGTTTTATTTGGTGGTTTTTTTAACTTTGTTTGCTTTTGTGTGAGATACTATGTCATTGCTCGTGAGACATTGATGATCATGTGTTTGATCATAAGCTACACTTAAAGCTTGGTGAATGCTATTATCTTATCTATCTTATGTGATCATTCACTTTTATTGGTGATGAGTGCATGTATTTCATTCTTATCATTTTAAGCGCTCCACCAAGATGTATGTGACATGGAAGAGTAACCCATGACTCTAACTCTTTGTGCATTTGCAGTCCAAAGCAAATTTTAAATATGCACAAATTTAGGGGGAGTTCTTACTTATCACATACTTCTCAAAGCGACGATATATTTCATGCTTATTATCATTTGTCGAAGCTTTGATCTATATGTTGTCATCAATTACCAAAAAGGGGGAGATTGAAAGTGCAAATATCCCTAGGTGGTTTTGGTAATTCATAACAACATATAGCTCATTGAGCTAATGCTATTCCAGGATGACTATTTCAGGAAAGCTCAATGATTGGCATGGCATGGATGGTGAAAGTGGAACCCTCAAAATGCTAAGGACAAAGGATTGACTCAATCTCAAAAGCTCAAGACTCTTCATTTTATATTTTAGTGATCCAAGATCACATTGAGTCTTTAGGAAAAGCCAATACTATCAAGGAGGGATGAGGTGTTGCTTAATGAGCCTCTTGCTTCATGTGCTTAGTGATATGCTCCAAAACCCTCAACTACTTTCCCATATCCACATATGACCTAAACCCTAAGCCAAACTCGGTCCTACCAATTCTTTCTATCCGGCGCCACCAAGTTTCACTTGTCATAAGCCACTGCCAAACCCTAGCAATTCGGTTCTACCGATAGGGATCTCGGTCTCACCGAGATGGGATTGCAAACTCTCTGTTTCCCTTTCGTAACTTTTCGGTCTCACCGAAAGAGCGGATCGGTCCCACCGAGATTGCAATGTAAATTCAGTGTTTCCTTTTTGTAACTTTTCGGTCTCACCGAAAGAGCAAATCGGTCCCACCGAGTTTGCCTGACCAACTCTCTGGTTAGCTAATTACCAAAGTCGGTCTCACCGAGTCTGTGTAATCGGTCTCACCGAGATTACGTTATGCCCAAACCCTAACCATATCGGTCCTACCGAGTTGCATGTCAGTCCCACCGAAAATCTCTAACGGTCACTAGGTTTACCTTTTCGGTCCGACCGAGTTTGTTGATTCGGTCTCACCGAGATTGGAAAACTATGTGTAACGGTTGGATTTTGTGTGGAGGCTATATATACCCCTCCACCTCCTCTTCATTCGAGGAGAGAGCCATCAGAACACATACACAATTCCAACTCATATGTTCTGAGAGAGAACCACCTACTCATTTGTTGAGACCAAGATATTCCATTCCTACCATATGAATCTTGATCTCCAGCCTTCCCAAATTGCTTTCCACTCAAATATTCTTTCCACAAAATCCAAATCCTATGAGAGAGAGTTGAGTGTTGGGGCGACTATCATTTGAAGCACAAGAGCAAGGAGTTCATTACCTACACACCATTTGTTACTTCTTGGAGAGTGGTGTCTCCTAGATTGGCTAGGTGTTACTTGGGAGCCTCCGACAAGATTGTGGAGTTAAACCAAGGAGTTTGTAAGGGCAAGGAGATTGCCTACTTCGTGAAGATCTACCGCTAGTGAGGCAAGTCCTTCGTGGGCGATGGCCATGGTGGGATAGACAAGGTTGCTTCTTCGTGGACCCTTCGTGGGTGGTTGCTTCTTCATGGACCCTTCATGGGTGGAGCCCTCCGTGGACTCGCGCAACCATTACCCTTCGTGGGTGGAGCCCTCCGTGGACTCGCGCAACCATTACCCTTCGTGGGTGGAGCCCTCCGTGGACTCACGCAACCGTTACCCTTCGTGGGTTGAAGTCTCCATCAACGTGGATGTAGGATAGCACCACCTATCCGAACCACGGGAAAAACATCCGTGTCTCCAATTGCGTTTGAAATCTCCAAACCCTTCCCTTTACATTCTTGCAAGTTGCATGCTTTACTTTCCGCTGCCAATATACTCTTTGCATGCTTGCTTGAATTGTGTGATGATTGCTTGACTTGTCCTACAATAGCTAAAATCTGCCAAGAACTAAAATTGGGAAAAGGTTAAGTTTTTATTTGGTCAAGTAGTCTAATCACCCCCCCTCTAGACATACTTTCGATCCTACAAGTGGTATCAGAGCTTTGGTCTCCATTTGCTTTGATCTCCATAGCTTTTGGTGGTCATAGCCTTGGTTTCACAACCTAGGAGAGTATGGCATCTAGCGAGGGAAATTATCACTGTAGAGGTCCTTACTTTGATGGTACTAATTTTGCTAGTTGGAAGGATAAAATGAAAATGCATATTCTTGGACATAACCCCGCCGTTTGGGCTATTGTGTGTGTTGGTTTGCAAGGTGACTTCTTTGATGGGAAAGAACCAAACCGTGAAGCTACCGCGGATGAGTTGAAGATGTTGCAATTCAATGCTCAAGCTTGTGATATTCTCTTCAACGGATTGTGCCCCGAAGAATTCGACAAAATCAGCCGTCTTGAGAATGCAAAGGAAATTTGGGACACTTTGATTGATATGCACGAAGGTACCGACTCCGTCAAGGAATCCAAGTTGGATGTGCTTCAAAGTCAACTTGACAAGTTCAAAATGAAGGATGGTGAAGGTGTCGCTGAAATGTACTCTAGGCTTGCTCTCATCACAAATGAGATTGCCGGCTTAGGAAGTGAAGAGATGACCGATAGATTCATCATCAAGAAGATTCTAAGAGCCTTGGATGGAAAATATGATACCGTGTGCACATTGATCCAAATGGTGCCCAATTACAAAGATCTCAAGCCAACGGAGGTGATTGGAAGAATTGTTGCTCATGAGATGTCACTTAAGGATAAAGAGGAACTTCACAACAAATCAAGTGGTGCCTACAAAGCCTCATGTGAAGCCCCTACATCATCAAGTGAGAAACAAAACTTCAATGAAGAATTGAGCTTAATGGTGAAGAACTTCAACAAGTTCTACAAGAGTAGAAGCAAAGATAGAAGCTTCAAGTCAAGGTCCTACAATGACAAAAGATCTTCTAGTCGAGAGCGAAACTGCTACAGTTGTGGAAGACCCGGACACTATTCCAATGAGTGTACGGCTCCCTACAAGAGAAGAGAAGATTCTCCAAAAAGAAGAAGCAAAGAATCACCACCAAGAGAGAGAAGGAGTAGAGATGATCGTTATGAACGAAGATACTCACGGAGAAGCAAGGATTCGGAAAGGAAGGAAAAATCATCAAGGAGCTACACAAAACGAAGACATCAAGCTCATGTTGGTGAATGGGTATCCGGCTCCGACTCCGACAATCACTCTGAGAGAAGCTATCACTCCGACTCCGAATATACTCAATATGAAGGTGTTGCCGGTCTAGCACTTGTGTCAACCAACTCCTACGACATATTTGATTCACCAAATGAAGGACTTGGAAGATGCTTCATGGCTAAAGTCCCAAAGGTATCACACCCCGAGTATGTTGATTTCAATAGTGATGAAGATGACTTGTTAGGTGATGATTTGCTTGTTGACAACTCTAGTGATGAATACTATGATGAAACGTCAATTAATCATGCTAATCAAGATAAAACGAATGACAATGATAAGGAGAAGATTGAGGCTCTAACTAAAGAACTAAACACTCTCAAGTTAGCTCATGAAACTATCTTCGAAGATCATCGAGAACTTTTAAGAGCTCATGAGAAATTACGCTTTGAAAAGCTCAATCTTGAGCAAGAGCATGAGTTCTTAAAAGCAATCAATGATGATCTCCGCAAGAAAAGTTCTTCTTACATTGCCAAGCGTTTACTCTTATCCACTTACATGCCTCAAGTCAAGTCTAGTAACAAGAACAAGAAAGATTCTTCCTCTAGCAGTAACAATGATCATGCTAAATCCAATATTGTTGCTTCTAGTAGTTCTCTTGATTCCACTAATGATTATCTTAGCCAAGTTACACTTGAGCAAGAAAATAGCTTATTGAAGGGAATTATAGAGAAAGGAGTGTACAAAAGCCTTGCCGGGAGTAAGCAATTCGAGGAAATTGTGCGCAAGCAAGGAATGCACCGGAAGAATCAAGGTGTTGGTTTTGAACGAAAGTTCAATGCCAATGGAGTTGAGTGGGAAGAAGATCAATACCCCAAGACAAAGTTTGTTCCTCAACAAGAGAAGTATGATACTTCTTTCAAGGGGACACAAGCTCAAGATGATCTTCCACCACAAGACTACAAGCAAAAAGGCAAGGACAAGCTTCAAGAGGAAATTGATGCATTTGAAGAAGCTCCTAAGACCTTAGTCAAGTGGATTCCCAAGACTACTTCAAGTTCCACTTCATCAAGTACGACTACAACTCCAAGGATTCCCTTCAAGATGGTGTGGATCCAAAAGAAGAAGAACTAGAGAGTTCTTGAGGGTGACTCCGCCAACATACTTCACTCTTATCATTTTGGCAAGAACAAGTGCAATCAACTTCCACATCTTGCACTAGTTCAAGGAGTCACAAACCCTCTTGTTGGTAAGACAAGGGACAAGGTAACCTAAAAGTTTTCATGGACACCATCTTGTGTGTGCATCACTCTATGTCTATGGATATCCTTGTTTGTTCCTTGTGGGACTAACCCATGTAGGTATTGAAAGTGCAATTCACTCAAATGGATAGCTCCAAGTGATCTACATCAACATTCACTACAGGAATCAACTACTTTGCCGTCTGCCACGGCGGACGGCAAAGGCATGAACGGCGGACGGCAAAGGCCTTTGCCGTCAGCCGCGGACGGCAAAAGGCTCCGGCAAAGTAGGCTACGGTAAACAGCTACTTTGCCGTCTGCTTCTTGGCGGCGGACGGCAAAGAGAGCGGACGGCAATAATTGCGCTGTCAGTCCGTTAAGTGGCTAACGGCAGGCCTTTGCCGTCCGCCGTTGACGGCAAAATTGCTAGGGTCTTTGCCGTCCGCCGTATGATGTCATCTACACGTCACTACATGGCAGGTTCTTTGCCGTCTGCCACTGATGGCAAAGTGCAGGTTCTTTGCTGTCTGCCACTGATGGCAAAGTCTTTGCCGTCTGCCATTGTAGGCAAACTGACCAAATGGGTCAGCTCCCAGGAAGCACAGCTAGATGCCACGTGTCTTCTTTGCCGTCCGTGGCAGACGGCAAAGAGCCCGTTGCCGTCGGTGGCAGACGGCAAAGAGCCTGCATATTGGCTCTTTTATCTGTTTTTTTATTAAATCCAACAATTTTCATCACAAATATATATGACATATATAGATATATTTCAAAAGGCCATTACAGAGCAAACATATAAGATATCCAACACATAACTTCATCATCCAACCATATATATTACATGCATAGTTCCATCATACATAACAAGTTCAACATAGAGGCATCCAACCATATATATTACAATAGTTTCATCCAACGATACATGCATAGTTCAACGATACAAAAGAAACAGAGAAAGGGATAAGGAGCACTCCATCTATGCAAGCTTTCGTCAAGTGAATGAAATCTGCAAAATGAAAAATAAGAAAGTTAGAACAAGAAGAGTAGAACAAGAAGAAGAGTAGAACAAGAAGAAGACTAGAACAAGAAGAGTATGTCATTTATGAGCTAACTTACGTGAAATGGATCATATATGAGCTAACTAAGTTGAAATGGGTCGTTTATGAGCTAGCTTAGTTGAAATGGGTCGTTTATGAGCTAACTAAGGTCAAATGGGTCATTTTTGAGGTAACTAAGGTGAAATGGATCGTTTTTAGCTAACTTAGGTGAAATGGATCATTTATGAGCTAACTTAGTTGAAATGGATCGTTTTTGAGCTAACTTAGGTGAAATGGATCATTTATGAGCTAATTTAGTTGAAATGGATCTTTTTGAGCTAACTTAGGTGAAATGGATCATTTAAGAGCTAATTTAGGTGAAATGGATCGTTTTTTAGCTAACTTGGTGAAATGGATCGTTCATGAGCTAAATTAGTTGAAATGGATCGTTTATGAGATAACCTAGGTAAGATTGGTCATTTTGGAGTTAACCTAGGTGAAATGGGTCATTTTAAAGCTAACGTAGGTAAAATGGATCATTTAGGAGCTAATCTAGGTAAAATGGGTCATTTTTGAGCTAACTTGGATGAACTGGATCATTTATAAGCTAACCTAGGTAAAATGGGTCATTTTAGAGCTAACTTAGGTAAAATGGATCATCTATGAGCTAACTAAGCTAATTATGCAATTTTTGACATAAGTAAGCTAAGTACAGATCGTTTTAGAGCTAACTTAGGTAAAATGGATGGTTTTGGAGGTCAGTAAGCTTACTAAGTCATTTTGGAGGTGAAGAAGCTAAGTGTAGGTCATTATGGTAAGCATTGGAGGAAATAAAGCTAAGTCTAGGTCTTTATGCATGTGTTAAGCAAAACACTAGATAAACTTACCAAGATCCAGGAGGTGTAGGAGCGGGGTGGCTCGTGTCGGTAGCTGGAGAAGGATCGTGCGATGCTTGTCTGGAGTTACGCTGCACCAAAGATCATTTCCAATGTCTTGTTAGCATGATGACACTCAAATGTTAAGACTAGCAAGTAATGTCCATTCAAATAAAACTCACCGTGGTCCCAGGAGCAATCACTGGCATCGGCGGAGCGGTCTGACCTGTCTTCTCGCACACAGACTGCACATTTGGTTTTGACGACTCAGTCATACTAGTTAGTAATGAGACAAACACTACATGAATGTTTTGGCTAATCTGCAGAAGAAACTTACCACAAGGAGCTCGTACATGGACCTTGCCTGCATGTCATTCCGTGCCCTCTCCTCCTCCATCATCTTTGTCGTCCTCTCCTCCAACTCCCGCTGCCTCTCCGCCGCCTCCGCCAGAAGTTTCTCCGTTCTATCTCTCTCACTCTGTATAGCAGCCTGCAACACCACTCACATGACCATTTGTAATCATTGATGGAAGCGCACACAATGTAATGGAGAAAGATAACTGAGAACGTATCACTAACCTTGATGGCGAGTTGCACTGGCCGTTCACGAGGCCTTATCTCAGGAGTGGAGCTCGACTGGCACGCCTTGATCTCCGGGAGAGTGCTAGGACAACGGATAAGTCCATCTCCAATGGCTATGGAGCCATGGGACCTCCCGCCACCAGATATCATCAATAGCTCTGGATCAATGGGACCCTGGCTCGGGTTAAAGTCCTCCCCTTTCCTTGCCTTCCCCTCATCTCTATATGTCACGAGCTTGTTGTGGGAGGAGATGTTGGTGAAGTTGTTTGCATCATCGAGGTCGGACTGAGAGAAAGCCTTGACTTTCTTGAAAGAGGCAGTGTGGGACATGGCATACAGGTCGTACACCTCTGGCACCTTATCCGCCTTATTGTAGCGTGCCTGAAAGAGAGAAACAATGAAAATTAGTAATTAAAGGGCTCAAGCTAGCATGATGAATGAATTGCATGAATCATGAAGCAAACCACATACCCAGTTGCGCCCGAACTGATATAAGTTGGAGCTGCCTTGATGGTGTGGCACACCTTCCATTTGGGCACGTTTGTCCTTGGCCTCGTTGTGGAGGGCTAGCCATTGTTTTGAGCACCACTCATCGACCAACACCTCCCAACAATCCATACGATCCGCACACCATCTCGGAGGCGCCTAAGTTAGTAAATAGAAACTTGAGCGCTACGGTTAAGAATTACTAAATGAAGGAACTTAAGTAGAGAAGGCCTTAAGAATTACCTTCATGTACTGCTCCTTACTCAGGAACTTATCGCGGCACGCCGGCTTGGTCTTCTTGATACCACGCAAGGCGTAGTAGTCTCGAACAGCCTGCACCCGAGCCTCGTGCCGTAAGTTCTGGAGTAGGCGCTTGCAGACGTTCTCGATAACATGTGCGCGCGTCCTCCTCATATCCCTCCTCACACCTGTAGAATGTCTGCAATCAAATGAGACAATATTGATTAGTACAATTAATAACTAGCTAGTTGAAGATTTTTAAATGTGTAAAGGAGAAATTACCCAAAACTTTCTGATCACCATGTCTGCCCTCGTGTCGCACACGACACCGTCGATAATCTCACCCGACGGGGCCGGGGCAGCCACGTAGTGCTCCCAGCTCAATCCAAGCTCTGGAAGCCGACCCTTACTCGATGTATGGCCGCACTTCTATCAGGTTGTGGAAGATATACAACGAAATGGTCCGCCATTCTTCGTTATCCAAAGATACTGGATGTGAAACACTAGCTGGTGCGAGATTCCCTTTGAATAGGCTGAGGTTGGATCCACCCTTTTTAGGCTCGTCAGCATTGTACCGAGGCTTCGGATTATGCAAATGATGATTTTTGGCTTCGTAGTGCGCTGTTACAAAGTTTTCCGCCTCCTCTATGATGAATGCCTCAGCCATCGATGCTTCAATTCTACGTTTATTTTTATATTTTTCTCGAAGCGTCTTCTGCATCCTCTCAGTTGGGTAGCACCAATGATTTTGCACGGGCCCCCCCAATCTTGCCTCGGTCGGGAGATGTAAAATCAAATGCTACATTGGATTAAAGAAGCCCGGTGGAAAGATCTTCTCTAACTTGCAGATCAACTCCGGCGCCAACTCTTCCATTTCTTCTAGCACACCAGGCGATAGTTCTTTCGCACAAAGAACACAGAAGAAATAGCTGAGTTTTGCCAGTACTAGCCATTCATCCTCAGGGATGAAGCCACACAACATCACCGGCATTACCCGCTCAATCCATATGTGCCAATCATGACTCTTGAGACCAAATATCTTCAGTTTATCAAGATTCGCTCCCCTCTTTAGATTCGCTGCATACCCATCGGGGAACATCAACTGCTGTTGCACCCACAAGAGAATTTCCCTCATAGCTGGCCTTCCAAGATTGAACCATGCCTTTGGCTTCGTCCAGTTCTGCTTTCTTTTCGGTTCTTTCATGTTTTGTAACGGCCTATCACATAGCGCCTCCAGATCGACTCTAGCCTTAGTATTATCCTTTGACTTCCCATCTATGCCAAACAATGTACCAAAAAGTGCCTCGGCGATATTCTTCTCAGTGTGCATCACGTCGATGTTGTGTGGGCAAAGGAGGTCTTTGAAGTAAGGCAGATCCCATAAGCATGTTTTGTGAGTCCACGCGTGCTTAGTATTATACCCCTTGAAGTACCCTGGACGTTGTGGATCTGGCTCGAGAGCGTTTAACTGATCCAGGGTCTGTTGGCCTATCAATGCAGGTGGTGTAGAGTTTTTGACAACTCTACCCCTGATGAAGTTCTTCTTGTCTTTCCTGAACTTATGGCGAGGATCCAGGAACTGTCTATGCATGTCGAAGCAAGAAAACTTGCGACCGGCCTGAAGCCAACAAAACTCAAGAGCTCCCTTGCATGTGGGGCACGGGAACCTTCCATGCACACACCAGCCAACGAATAGCGCATACGCCGGCAAGTCATGCGTCGAGTACATGTACCAGACACGCATTATGAAGTTCCGTTTGCTAAAGGCGTCGTATGTCTTGAACCCATTATCCCAGGCTTCTTGCAATTCGTCCTTAAGCGGCTGCATGTACACATTCATATTTTTGCCCGGATAGTTGGGTCCTGGAATTATCAACGTCAGGAAAATGTTCTTTCTTTGCATAATCTGTCCGGGGGGAGATTGAGTGGAAAGACAAATACGGGCCAACAACTGTATTGGGCTGCCATCATACCAAACACACTGAACCCATCCGTGCTGATGCCGACTCGAGGATGCCTCGGATCTGCCGCTTTGTCAGCATGTAATTCATCAAACTTTTTCCACGCTACACCATCCGATGTGTGTACCATCATCAGATTCCCGTCTGCATCTAGTTCGGTTCTTTTGCCTGTTTTGTGCCATGTCGTCTGTCTGGCCGTCTCTTTGACCATGAAAAGACGTTGAAGTCTTGGTACGATTAGCATATACCGAAGAACACTAACGGGGATTTTGGTCTGTGTCTTCTCACCCATACCGTTGTCTACCACAATATACCTGGAAGACTTGCAAATGGGACAATAGTTCAAGTCCGCATAGTCAAGCCTAAATAAGGCACATCCTTTCTCACAGGCATGTATCTTCTCATAGGGCATCTTCAGTGCACGGAGGATTTTGTCCGACTGGTACAGGTTTGCAGGCATTACATGGCCTTTGGGTAGAAAGCGTCCAAATACTGTCATAATTGCGTCATAGCATTCTCTGCCCAAGTTGAACTGAGCCTTCAGAGCCATTACTTGTGAGATGGCATCCAACTGACAAAGCTCAGTGTGCTCGTGGAGCAGACGTTTCGAAGACTCCAACATTTCATTGAAGGCCTTTGAAGATTCCTCCATCTCCTCGTCCGAATCCCAAGCATCATCATAGCCTTGCACCATGTTTTCCATCCCGGTACCATGCTCGTCGGTGCGACGACGATCCACCTCAGTTCGGTCACATTGGGCAGACTCACCATGAAATGTCCACACCGTATAATCGGGCGTAAAACCACTCTTCTGCAGGTGTTTGCCCATTTCAGCCTCTGTCTTCTTTTCCCAATTGCCGCACTGGAAACAGGGGCACCAGGTTTTCTTTTGGCCATTTGCAAATGCGGCTTGCACAAACCCCTTAGTTTTTGTGAACCATTCAGCGCTCCATTTGTTCTGACCAGTGTGACCGGTATACATCCAAGCACGGTCACTCATCTTGACTTTCAGAGCTACTGGACACACAACAATTATATATGTAATTCACCATGTATATATTCATCAGTTGATCTACTTTGTCAATTTTATTACGTCCATGCAACCTACACTCTAATAGGTAATGATAGGTCCTAATCCCACCCGTGTATGTGTAGATTGGGTTTATTTTCCCATGCTATGCTCCGGATCCGACGCAAAATTTCGGCAGCACCTCCCCGCTGTTCTCCTGATACACGTCTCTGCAATAAACAGAGAGGA
>NC_053027.1:339749734-339760205 GCF_003073215.2 Triticum urartu | reverse complement strand
GTTACTTATCAGTATGAGGATTTGTCATTTTTGTCACATTTGTTGTGTGCTGCATATGGGCATGAGCTCTACATGTGTTTTGATCTATGTCATGCCATATTTACATGGGTGCTTGCCATGTATTTTTGTGATATTCGTGGTAACTAGCACAAGCATGCAAAGTAGCCTTCGTGATATTGCTGATTTCAGGGACTTCGGATTTTGCCAAGTCTTGTGCCTGCTGTTATTTTTATGCCATGTAAACATGATGCTACAGTGAGATCCATGCTTCTTTTGAGTTGCTTCAGTAAGGATGATTCAGACATATGGTTATGATCTATCCATCCATGCCCCTGTTTGCACTTATGGATTCCCTTAGCATGTCTTAATCTTGCTCTACTTTTTCTATAAAATGTTCCTGGCAGATTGTTTAGATGTTAATCAATTTTACCATGGTTGTTGTAGTTCATCCATGCATGATATAAACTTTTTCTTTCCATAGTTAGATTCATGATCATGTCTTCTTGCTGGTAGTATGCTTATCTTGTCATGCAATGCCTTGTGGTGAGTGATTTGAGCTCGCAAACATGCCTTCATAATTCTGTTTATGCCATGCTCAGTTTTCTGCTAAGTTTGAAACTGTTAATAAAACTTGCTATGTTTACATGGGTGCCATCATATCTCCTGTACCTTTTTGGCTCATGATCAGTAAGGGACTTCTATTCTATGCTTTTAGTAGATTCATGCCATGCCTTCTATTGCTATGATATGTTCCTGTAGCATGTTGTTTGCTTGCTCTAAACATTGCTTCCTGATGTTATTCCTGGCATGTTAATATTTTCACGAAGTCTATGAAGTTGATATCTGTTGCACTTTTTCCATGCTTGTTTGAACTTGCTATTCTCTGACTTAGCCGTAGCTCAGTGTTCATCTTTTGTCAAGCATCTTGAGTAGATCACTGCCATGTGCTTTGTTATTATGTTGGAGTGGAGTAGATTAGTTTCTTGTTGCATTCTAGGTGGCATTGTGTTGTTAATCACAGAATTGTGCCATTCTTGTTTTGCTTGCCATTTGCAAACCGTGCATCTGATTCCGATGATCTTTATATCGATTTCGACCGAAATCATCTCATATTTCCAGTGGCATGCTTGGATTTCCAAGTTGATGCCTTGATCAATCTTTTCCTTTCGGAGCACGCATATGCATTGCATATCATGTCTCGCATATCATGCCATGTTTTGCATCATGTTCTTGCACATTGCACCGTGGTTGATTGTTGTTCCTTTGCTTGTGTTTATTGCTTTGGGTAGAGCCGGTAGACTAGTACGTGATCGAGGAACCTATTGAGTATGCTTACGAAGATCAAGCTTTCGTCAACTCTGAGAACTTTGCAGGCAAGATGACCATACCCTCAAAATCACTTCTATCTTTGCTTGCTTAGATGTTCGCTCTTTTGCTATGCCGCGATACCTACCACTTGCTATATCATGCCTTCCATATTTCCATGTCAAGCCTCTAACCCTCCTTTCCTAGCAAACCGTTGTTTGGCTATGTTACCACTTTGCTCAGCCCCTCTTATAGCGTTGCTAGTTGCAAGTGAATATGAGGTTTGTTCCACGTTGGAACATGGATATGTTGGGATATCACAATATCTCTTATTTAATTAATGCATCTATATACTTGGCAAAGGGTGGAAGGCTCGGCCTTATGCCTGGTATTTTGTTCCACTCTTGCCGCCCTAGTTTCCGTCATACCGGTGTTATGTTCCTTGATTTTGCGTTCCTTACGCGGTTGGGTGTTATGGGAACCCCTTGACAGTTCGCTTTGAATAAAACTCCTCCAGCAAGGCCCAACCTTGGTTTTACCATTTGCCTAACCAACCTTATCACCTTCCCTTGGGTTCTGCAGACTCAAGGGTCATCTTTATTTTAACCCCCCGGGCCAGTGCTCTCTCTAAGTGATGGTCCCAAACGGAGATTCAGATGCCATCCATGGATTCTGGGTTTCGTCAGGTGTTTTGTTTGCTTGTTGCTTTCCCCTTTGCATCATGTGCCTTGCATCATGTCATAATGTCAATATGCAACCCGTCTTAAAACCCACTAAATAATTTGTGTGGATCTTCGATCCATTTAATCGAGGGAAGGGTGACTTCTCTTTATAACATTATCCTCCTAATATTTATGGAGCTATTATAAATATTTCCATTCTTTTGGAATCACCCATAACACACTTGCAAATATCACATGCCTTTTCTCGCTTCAAGTTGGTCCCCAAACTTTGTCCATAATTTCTTTCATCGCTTTCCCGGGGCTCCTCCAAAAATCCGAACATTTTTGGACCTTCCTAACCCTCACTTCCTATTCAAACCATTTGATTTTAAATCAAATGAGTTTGAATTTAAAACTTTCAAAAATGCCCACTCCATTTTTCTTGGAACATGCGCATTTTTGCGAGTCCGGGAATATTTATTCGCATGCCCAAATTCTTCCTCTAACCTTCTTTTATCTCTTTCCTTTCTCTTTATTTCTCTATTTTTTTAAAAGAAAGGAAATAGGAGAGAGAGGAGAGAGACCAGCAGGCCGGCCTCTAGGGCCATCCCTAGGCCCAAGCGCAGGCTGGGCCCATGCTTCCAGCGCAGCCTCTAAGGCCAAGCCTCTCCCCTCGCTAACCCTAGCCCTACGCCATCTCGCTCCCTTCCCCCGGTCCCTCTCGCGCCGCAGGGACAGAGCGCCCACTCTAGATCCCTCCTCTTTCCCTCGTCTCCTCCCTCAGGCCGTCACCACGCACAGAAGACGAAGCCCGATCCCTATGGCCACGCACCCCCACGCCCGGTCCCTCTGTCCGCCACCTCCACCGCCTTGAAGCCTCTGCTTCTCCTCGCTGGCAAGACTCCTGTGCCTCCTCCATGGCCCTCCTCCTCCGGCCTCCTCGTCGTCCTGCCATGGACACCGAGCTCCAAGCTCCGGCTGACCCTGCCTCCATGACCTTTGCCGAGCAGTCCCTCTCCTGGAGCCGCTCGCTGCTGTTGCTTTCCATCGAGGCGCCAAGTTTCATCGATCTGCAGTCATCTCCCTTGCGCCTTTCCTCCTCGCCGGCGTTCTGCTGGAGGACCAACCCCGCGCACCCCTGTGCTCGCGGGTAGGGGACCCCAAGAGCACCGCGCCGTCTCCCTGCCTCATCTACGGTGCCGGCGTCAACAACAGAAGTGGACCGGAGCCCCTACCTTGATCCACCACGTCGCCGACCTCTTGCCGTGGCCTCCTCCTCGCTTCAAGTCCTTGCTGTCAAGCATCATGTCGCCGCCCTGCTATGTTCGTCACCGGAGATCGCCAGATCCGGTCGCGTTGGGTCGGATCCTCCCGTCCCTGCCTTGCTGCTGCCCACCAGAGGCCTTCCGTCTCGCGTGTGTTTTGGATCAGCAAGGATGAGACACCAAGAACCCAAGAACCCTACCCGGACCGGCAAGCACCTTCTCCGAGGATTTTGCCAAGTACCGTGACATGAACGACCCTCGAACGCGTCAAGTACCACTAACATCAAGTACCTCTTCGCAAGACCAAGTTCCTCTACGATGCATGTACGACTACACGATGAACCGCCAAGACCCAAGTACCACGACGACCTTCGACTTGTACCCCTACATCGCACCGAAATGCCGAGTTCCTCAACGAGACCCCGAACATTTACGGAACCTTGTGCAACTATGGATGTGAACGACCATCGTTGAACCCAAGTTACTCGGATTCGTCAAGTCCCTCTACGAAAACGTTGTATGACTACTAACGTGGCCGAAGGCCCGTGTACAACGACCGTCGCCGTGGACGACTACTTCCTCTACGAACCCGAACCGCTCCGAGAATGCACCTGGAAGGTATAACCACCAAGATGATGACCCGTGGACGAAAGCATGTGTGTATGAGATGCATGTTTAGTTGTTGTTTGCGCCCGTGTACATTAGTCGTTCCTCCTCGGTTGCCATGCCGTCGACCCATGGGAAAACCGGTATCCGGGATCACCCCACCATCCTCGCATGATCCGTTCATCCACATTTTATCTTGCACCGACATCTCAATGAGTTGTCGTGACACCGCTTTTGTTCTGCCATGGTGACCAAATGCTTCTTAATATGCTCTTGTCAACTTTTCCTAAAATTGCATAAAACTTGAGCATGTCATCCGCATCATGTTAACAACATTAAGATGGCTTAAATTGTTGTTTGCATCAAATTACTAATGCATATGGGGATTTACCGGATTTGTTGTTTGCTATATCCGGCCCCATTTAAATTGTTTAGATAGATAATCCCTTTATGTTTCACCTCTTGACATGCTTAACAACATTTAATATTGTTGGGTACATAACGAGAGAGAACTAAATAAGTCATGTGGTGTTTTCTTCAATATACAACTCCGTTCCATATTGTGCTCCACTTAACTTGTAGTGTTGTTTGTTGCACTTTGCCATGCCATGCATATTTTAACCGGACATGCATCATACCTGTTTGCTCATCATGCCATGTTATGTGTTGGTTGTTTACTATGTTGTGTGCTTCTTTTCGGTGTTGCTTCTTCGGGTTGGTTCCGATAAGGTCGCGTTTGTGAGGACCCGTTCGTCTATGTCCATTTGTCTTCTTCATGGACTCGCTCTTCTTCCTTGCGGGATCTCAGGCAAGATGACCATACCCTCGAAATCACTTCTATCTTTGCTTGCTAGTTGCTCGCTCTTTTGCTCTGCCTATGCCGCGATACCTACCACTTGCTTATCATCCCTCCCACATTGTTGAACCAAGCCTCTAACCCACCTTGTCCTAGCAAACCGTTGTTTGGCTATGTTACCGCTTTGCTCAGCCCCTCTTATAGCGTTGTTAGTTGCAGGTGAAGATTGAAGTTTGTTCCCTGTTGGAACATGGAGATGTTGTTCCTTGTTGGAACATGTTTTACTGTGGGATATCACTATATGTCTTATTTAATTAATGCATCTATATACTTGGTAAAGGGTGGAATCAGCACCACAGGGCCGAATCTTGTTGTACCCATGACGGCTTGTCTGTACGGCCTAGAGGCAGCAGGACCCACCAATCAGTGAGACCTCAGGAGACAGCAGGAGAACCACCAGTCGGACCCGTCGGGAGTCGGCCCGGGGCAGTCGGCCGAGCCCTCCCCCCGGGCCCACGCGCCATTAATCAAAACCTGATGGGGAGTGGCAACAGTGATCGCCCGCCAGGCGGCGCTGCTGTTGCCACGACCTCATGATCAAGCCCGCGCCATCAGAAGCACGGCTACAGTAATCAGCAGCCGGCAAGACCCGCCCGCGGCGGACGCGGCCTGTCGGCTCCGTACCAGACCAGCTGGCGGGGCCTGCCAGTCGGCGGGCCCCAGCGGTCGGCAGAGAAGACGGAGGCCAGAGGCACTGACGGCTGGGCCCGCGTCCAGCCGGATTACCATTGTCCCCTGGGGGGTAGGCCTATATAAACCCCCCAGGGCACCCATGCAAAGGGTTGGAACCTATTAGCTCTAGACCAGACCATATAGAAGGGGGAGAGCTAGCCTTGCCCTCTCCTACCTCCAAGAAATAGCTCAAGGAGCAACTGTGTAAACACTTGGCCATAGTGATCATGCGGAGACCCCGCAGAGCAGCAGTAGGGGTATTATCTCCTCGGACACCCCTGAAGCTGGGTAAGATTCGCCGGCGTGCATGTCTTCGCCTCATCCCGTTTCCAGGCACCGGCGACGTTCTACTCGCCCCCACCATGATAAGCCATCCCTTGGCATATGTCGCACCTAACCCCCGACATTTGGCGCCCACCATGGGGCGTGGTGCACCGCTGTCCGGAGATCTGTTCTGGACGGGAACCCTTTTCCTCCCTAGCGAGCACAGCCAGCCAGGCACGCCAGACGGAGTTTGTGCCGACGCGCTAAGCGGCGTTGAGATCGCCTGCGCGGTCAGCTCCTTGGCCGAACTTGTTGGCGAGGTCCGCCTCTTCGACGAACCTGCATCCAGCGCAGGCACGGGTAGCCCCGAGAACCTCCTCGCGGGCCTCCTCGATCAACTCCACATTTCCGGCGAGCCTGCCGTAGACTTGGAGTCCGTAGGATCCACTGACCCGATGCTGGTCGACTCCGACACCGCGTCGCTCGACGCATTCCCCACCAACGTAATGGTCTACGACGAACCTCTCCCCCGCGCAGAGAGCAACGGAAGCACCGTCATCGAGGTGCTAGTCATCAGTCATGACGAGCTCCCTGGCAGAGGAGCGCCACCTAACTGCGCCCATTCCAGAAGACGCTGACGCAGAGACGTTGGAGGCGCCCCGCCTTCAGCTCATTGAGGCGGCGGGTTTGAGTAGTTGACGAGCGCAGTTCTCGGGCCCGTGCGCCTGAGTACAGTAGGCTCGAACGTTTACCTCGTCTGCCGTAGCATCTGCTGTGTTGCACGTTTCTATGCTGACACGCCGTTGAGACTACAGGCGGCTGCGATCGTGGGCAGTCTCACCTTCGCCGGAGTGCCGGGTGTACTTGGTGTGCTGCCTTGGAGCGTGAACCCTCGGAAGGGTCTCCGGAATCGGCGGCCCTGAGCGAGGCAAGGCCGACCCCAGACTACCGTCTTCTCCCTTTGCGGGCGTGCCCGGATACATCAGGTGTAATGTCTTTGCGTCGGCGGCATCGGTGGTGGGTTGCTTCTCCCTACCTAACCCATCTCCAACTCTCGGGTCTTGTGCCACCAACGCGCATAGGCCGCGGCTCGATCGATAGTCTGTTGTTACTCTATAGCACCGCAGCACGAGACAGACGATTGGACCCGCAGAGGCGAACCTCCGCTCTCCTCGCTGGAGACAAGGCCAGGAGGCAAGGGACAAGGAGCACGTCGATCTGACCCGTGTTCCTGCTCTTGCGGGGAACGGCCGTCGCCTCCGGATCCTCAACTCTTTCGATGGGGTAGATTGCACGTCTGCCTGCTATGATGGAGCGAGTCGTGCGGACTCCCTCGTCGGCGACGGCCGCGGCGCACGGAGACTCGAGCCCTGGTGTCTCTGCCTTCCTTTACGTCGCAGGGCGCGCCTCATATGGAGCGAGTCCAGCGGCTCCTACAGACCGGCCGCCGCGCAGAACGAGGCCCGGCTGCCGCACGGAGGCGCCGCAGCGGCCAAACGACGACCTTCACCGAGATCAAGGCGCGACGTCTCGGACGCCGACTGGCGGCGCCCGAGGAAGAAGAGGACAAGGAGCCGGCTGTCAGCCACAGTCGGACTCGCATTACCATAGAGCGCGACCGAGACGGCCGCCCGAGAGCAGTGGAACGACGGGACGACTGTCCGCCTCCCCCTCCCCGCAAGGAGAGGCGAGTCTCCCCACCGCCTGTTGACCATCCGACTCTCGGTGACCGCCTTGGCCGCCGAGAGGGAGTCGGAGAGAATGACACCCGCCACCGGATCGACCGACTTCACCGGTCCCTGGCGCTGGAAGAAGAAGACGAGATGGGTCCGCCTTGTTTCGGGCCCCGCATTCGGGACGAGCCCTTTCCCAGAGGGTTCACGCTCCCAAGAGACACACCCAAGTATACCGGCTCCGTGAAGCCGGAAGACTGGCTAGTCGACTACTCCACGGCTGTCAGCATAGCAAACGGCAACAGGCGTGTCGCCATAAGTACGTTCCGCTCATGCTCCAGGGCACGGCCCGGACATGGCTGAACAGCCTAAATCCCGCAGTATCAACAGCTGGGTCGACTTCACCGAAGCGATCATCGCAACTTCACAGCACGTACAAGCGTCCTCCAAGCCTCGTCAGCTCTCCTTGTGCGATGCAAGGCCCCAAGAGTCGACTCACGATTACTCACGCGTTGGGCTGAGCTCCGGAAACTCTGCGAGGCTTGCACGAGGTGCAGGCCATCGAGTACTTCACAGCCGGGTGCAGAGAAGGCACCCTCCTCAAGCACATGCCTCCTTTGATGAGCCAGAAACCCTCGATGAGCTGCTGATCCATAGCGGGACAAGTACGCCACGGCCGACTCCTCCATGAAGGCGGAAATTCAAATAAGCACACCTGGCAAAGTGGCTCCTCAAGCTCCAAGAACTCCGGCGGCGGACGCCGGCCGGCGACAACAGCAGGGCGACAACAAGCGCAAGGCCCCGCAGCCGGCTTCCAACAGCCAGCAGGTCACGACCGTTGAAGCCCAGTAGCCAGATGAGCATCCCCCGCCCAAGCGACAGAAAGGTGGCAAGCCAAACTGGTTGCCTCCCTTCTCCTATGAGCAAACCTTGGATGGACCCTGCAAGTTCCACAGCGGCGCAAAGCCGTCGAATCACACCACCCGGAAGTGCCACTGGCTCACCAGGATCGCCAAGGGAGACGGCCTCCTGCCTCCCCCACCTACTGGGCAGCCGCCTCCTCCTCCGCCCAGCAGCCGGCTGTCAGGTCAGTCGGCGCAGTACAGGACGAATACCCTGAAGATCCATGGAGCCTATGTGGTGTTCACCAGTGTGGCTGATGATTGACGCAGCAGGCGGCTGCAGCGATAAGAGGTGAATGCACTGGTCTGAGAAGCCCATTAGCTGGAGCAGGGCTGATGTAACACCCCGGATGTAACTTTCCCAATTTGTACTCCAACTCTTGCTGTTTCCGGCGTTAAGTTATTTTATTTTCTCGGGTTCGGATCTTTGTCTCCGTGTGTTGTTGTCGTTGTCATGCATCTCATATTTTGTCATCATGTGCATTGCATTTGCATACGTGTTCGTCTCATGCATTCGAGCTTTTTCCCCGTTGTCCGTTTTGCATTCCGGCGCTTCGTTCTCCTCCGGTGGTCATTTCTAGCTCTCTTTCGTGTGTGGGGATTAAACATTTCCGGATTGGACCGAGACTTGCCAAGCGGCCTTGGTTTACTACCGGTAGACCGTCTGTCAAGTTTTGTATCATTTGGACTTCGTTGATACTCCAACAGTTAACCGAGGGACCGAAAAGGCCTCGTGTGTGTTGCAGCCCAACACCCCTCCAATTTGGCCCAAAACCCACCAAACTCTGCTCCATGTCCTAGAGCGTTCGATCACGATCGCGTGGCCGAAAACCGCACCTCATTTGGACTCCTAGCTCCCTCATGCCTATAAATAGACCCCCCGTTTTTCGGATCTTCTCCTCCCACGAAACCCTAAAATCCCCTCGCCCGGCGACATTGTCCGACCCGGCCGGACACACCGCCGCCTCCGCCTGTCGCCGCCTGCCACGTGGCCTTCCGCCGCTCGCCGCCGCTCCGGCCCGGGAGGCCCGGATCGGGCCCCCGCGAGCCCGAAGCCTCCGCCGCCCAGCGCCGCGCCCCCTCCGCCCTCGTCCTCGCGCCCGGTGGCCGGCGCCGCCGCCCCGCCATCTCCGGCCGCCGGAGCTCCGGTCGCCCAGCCGCCGGCGTTCCCGCCGCCTCCACGCCGCGGGCCACCACGCCGCCGCCCGCCCCTCCTCTCGCCGATCCGCCCGGCCGCCGCTCCGCCTCCATCTCCGGCCCACCCCACGCCGCGTCGACGAACCTCGGGAATCTGCCGACTCACCTGTGAACAGTGCCAGATCTGGATCTGAGATATTTGATCGGTTGACTTTTCCTCCCGAACCCTAATTTTTATGCAAACTTTGACCTATATCTCCGCATCCGTAGCTCCGTTTTGGGCATATAGCATATCAAAATGTTCGTCTCGATGAGTACATCATTTCATTCCATTGCATCATTTTCATTTGAGTTCATCTTGATGCCCGAAATGCTGTTAGAAGAGGGCTTCGTGAGTTAATTGTCAGATCTGCTAGTTCATCTTAGACTTTTGTCATTTTTGCCATGATTATTGTGTGCATGCTATGCCTGTGAGTCCTTCATATGTTTTGTTAAGGATTTTGTTATCTTTCCAGAGGTGCAACCCATGCATTTTTAGGATGTGTGTGGTGACTTGTGCAAGCTTGCAAAGTGAGGCACCCGGTAAATCTGTTTTCAGGGACTTAGTAGTTTTCACTAAGTCTGGGATTATTTAGTTCATGATGCCATATGTTCATGCTGTTTTCCTAGTGATCCGTGCCTCTTTTGAGGATGATCAGTAAGGAGTTTTGTTAATCTTGTAGTGCTCTATCCATCCATGTCTTTGTTTGCAATTATGGAGCACCCTAGCTTGAGTCAATCGAGCTCTACTTTTGCTTCGTTGTGAATCTGGGCAGATCGTCAACTTGTTTGCGATTTTGCCGATGTTATTGTAGTTGATCCGTGCATGCTATGCCATTGTTCTTGCCATGTCTAGCTGTATTTTGTGCCTTATTTATGGGTGTATGCTTGTCTTTGCCATGACTTGCACCGTGGTGAGTGCATCGAGCTCGTAAACATGCCTTCGTGAGTTATGTTTCAGCATGTCCCAGTTTTCACTGTCTGAAAACTGATTATGTTTTTGCTATGTTCGTGTGCTTGTTAGTATATTTTGTGATCCCTTTTGGCTCAAGGTCACTAAGGGACTTTTGTTAAGCTTGTTGAGTAGCTC